>NC_054372.1:92123485-92423485 GCF_017654675.1 Xenopus laevis
GTTAAATAGTTAGATATTGATCACATATTAGTTAGGTATTGGTCACATATTGGTTACATATAAGTTAAGTAACGGTTACATATCAGTTAGGTATCTGTGACAAATCGGTTAGGTAACAGTCACATATCCATTACATATTGGTTAGGTATTGGTTACATATCGGTTAGGTATCAGTCACATATCATGACATATCAGTTAGGTATCAGTCACATATCGGTTGGTATCAGTCACACTAAATGGCAATGTGTTGGGAGTTTCCTTAAATGAAAAGGATCTAGGGGTCTTTGTAGATAACACGTTGTCTAATTCTGGGCAGTGTCATTCTGTGGCTACTACAGCAAATAAAGTTCTGTCTTGCATAAAAAAGGGCATTAACTCAAGGGATGAAAACATAATTATGCCTCTTTATAGGTCCCTGGTAAGGCCTCATCTGGAGTATGCAGTTCAGTTTTGGACTCCAGTCCTTAAGAGGGATATAAATGAGCTGGAGAGAGTGCAGAGACGTGCAACTAAATTGGTTAGAGGGACGGAAGACTTAAATTATGAGGGTAGACTGTCAAGGTTGGGGTTGTTTTCTCTGGAAAAAAGGCGCTTGCGAGGGGACATGATTACACTTTACAAGTACATTAGAGGACATTATAGACAAATGGCAGGGGACCTTTTAACCCATAAAGTGGATCACCGTACCAGAGGCCACCCCTTTAGACTAGAAGAAAAGAACTTTCATTTGAAGCAACGTAGAGGGTTCTTCACAGTCAGGACAGTGAGGTTGTGGAATGCACTGCCGGGTGATGTTGTGCTGGCTGATTCAGTTAATGCCTTTAAGAATGGCTTGGATGATTTTTGGACAGACATAATATTAAAGGCTATTGTGATACTAAACTCTATAGTTAATATAGGTATGGGTATATAGAATTTTAATTAAAAGTAGGGAGGGGTGTGTGTATGGATGCTGGGTTTTCATTTGGAGGGGTTGAACTTGATGGACTTTGTCTTTTTTCAACCCAATTTAACTATGTAACTATGTATGTAACATATCGGTTGGTATCAGTCAAATATCGGATACATATCAGTTAGTTAGTCACATATCGGTTAGGAATCAGTCACTTATTGGTTACATATTGGTTAGGTATTGGTTACATATCGGTTAGGTATCAGTCAAATATTAGTTACATAGTTAGAAATTGATCACATATTGGTTATGTATCGGTCACATATCGGTTACATATTAGTTAGGTATCGGTGACAAATCGGGAAGGTAACAGTCACATATCAATTACATATTGGTTAGGTATTGGTTACATATCGGTTAGGTATCAGTCACATATCATGACATATCAGTTAGGTATCAGTCACATATCGGTTGGTATCAGTCACATATCAGTTGGTATCTGTCAAATATCGGTTACATATCAGTTAGTGACATATTGGTTAGGTAACAGTCACATATCAATTACATATTGGTTAGGTATCGGTTACATATCGTTAGGTATCAGTCAAATATCAGTTACATAGTTAGATATTGATCACATATTGGTTAGGTATTGGTCACATATTGGTTACATATAAGATAAGTATCGGTCACATATCGGTTACATCAGTTAGGTATCGGTGACAAATCGGTAAGGTAACAGTCACATATCAATTACATAATGGTTAGGTATTGGTTACATATCGGTTAGGTTACATATCAGTTAGGTAGCAGTCACATATCAAATACATATTGGTTAGGTATTGGTTACATATCGGTTAGGTATCAGTCACATATCATGACTTATCAGTTAGGTATCAGTCACATATCGGTTGGTATCAGTAACATATCGGTTGGTATCAGTCAAATATCGGTTATATATCAGTTAGTTAGTCACATATTGGTTAGGTATCAGTCACCTATTGGTTACATATTGGGTAGGTATTGGTTACATATCGGTTAGGTATCAATCAAATATCAGTTACATAGTTAGATATTGATCACATATTAGTTAGGTATTGGTCACATATTGGTTACATATAAGTTAAGTAACGGTTACATATCAGTTAGGTATCTGTGACAAATCGGTTAGGTAACAGTCACATATCAATTACATATCAGTTAGGTATCAGTCACATATCAGTTGGTATCAGTCACATATCTGTTGGTATCAGTCAAATATCAGTTACATATCAGTTAGTGACATATTGGTTAGGTAACAGTCACATATCAATTACATATTGGTTAGGTATCAGTCACCTATTGGTTACATATTGGTTAGGTATCAGTCACAAATTACATATCAATTAGGTATCCGTCACATATCGGTTACATATCAGTTAGGTATCGGTGACAAATCGGTTAGGTAACAGTCACATATCAATTACATATTGGTTATGTATCAGTCACATATTACATATCAGTTAGTTAGTCACATATCGGTTGGGAATCAGTCACATATTGGTTACATATTGGTTAGGTATCAGTCAAATATCAGTTACATCGTTAGATAGTGATCACATATTGGATAGGTATCAGTCACATATCGGTTACATATCAGTTAGGTATCGGTGACAAATCGTTAGATAACAGTCACATATCAATTACATATTGGTTAGGTATTGGTTACATATCGGTTAGGTATCAGTCACATATCATGACATATCAGTTAGGTATTGGTCACATATCGGTTACATATCAGTTAGGTATCGGTGACAAATCGGTTAGGTAACAGTCACATCAATTACATATTGGTTATGTATCAGTCACATATTACATATCAGTTAGGTATCACTCACATATCGGTTGGTATCAGTCACATATCGGTTGGTATCAGTCAAATATCGGTTACATATCAGTTAGTTAGTCACATATCGGTTAGGTATCAGTCACTTATTGGTTACATATTGGTTAGGTATTGGTTACATATTGGTTAGGTATCAATAAAATATCAGTTACATCGTTAGATATTGATCACATATAGGTTAGGTATTGGTCACATATTGGTTACAGATAGGTATCGGTCACATATCGGTTACATATCAGTTAGGTATCAGTCACATATCGGTTGGTATCAATCACATATCGGTTGGTATCAGTCAAATATCGGTTACATATCAGTTAGTTAGTCACATATCGGTTAGGAATCAGTCACTTATTGGTTACATATTGGTTAGGTATTGGTTACATATCGGTTAGGTATCAGTCAAATATTAGTTACATAGTTAGAAATTGATCACATATTGGTTATGTATCGGTCACATATCGGTTACATATTAGTTAGGTATCGGTGACAAATCGGTAAGGTAACAGTCACATATCAATTACATATTGGTTAGGTATTGGTTACATATCGGTTAGGTATCAGTCACATATCATGACATATCAGTTAGGTATCAGTCATATATCGGTTGGTATCAGTCACATATCAGTTGGTATCTGTCAAATATCGGTTACATATCAGTTAGTGACATATTGGTTAGGTAACAGTCACATATCAATTACATATTGGTTAGGTATCGGTTACATATCGTTAGGTATCAGTCAAATATCAGTTACATAGTTAGATATTGATCACATATTGGTTAGGTATTGGTCACATATTGGTTACATATAAGATAAGTATCGGTCACATATCGGTTACATCAGTTAGGTATCGGTGACAAATCGGTAAGGTAACAGTCACATATCAATTACATAATGGTTAGGTATTGGTTACATATCGGTTAGGTTACATATCAGTTAGGTAGCAGTCACATATCAAATACATATTGGTTAGGTATTGGTTACATATCGGTTAGGTATCAGTCACATATCATGACTTATCAGTTAGGTATCAGTCACATATCGGTTGGTATCAGTAACATATCGGTTGGTATCAGTCAAATATCGGTTATATATCAGTTAGTTAGTCACATATTGGTTAGGTATCAGTCACCTATTGGTTACATATTGGGTAGGTATTGGTTACATATCGGTTAGGTATCAATCAAATATCAGTTACATAGTTAGATATTGATCACATATTAGTTAGGTATTGGTCACATATTGGTTACATATAAGTTAAGTAACGGTTACATATCAGTTAGGTATCTGTGACAAATCGGTTAGGTAACAGTCACATATCAATTACATATCAGTTAGGTATCAGTCACATATCAGTTGGTATCAGTCACATATCTGTTGGTATCAGTCAAATATCAGTTACATATCAGTTAGTGACATATTGGTTAGGTAACAGTCACATATCAATTACATATTGTTTAGGTATCAGTCACCTATTGGTTACATATTGGTTAGGTATCAGTCACAAATTACATATCAATTAGGTATCCGTCACATATCGGTTGGTATCAGCCACATATCGGCTGGTATCAGTCAAATATTGGTTACATATCAGTTAGTCACATATCGGTTAGGTAACAATCACATATTGGTTACACATTGGTTATGTATTGGTCACATATCGGTTAGGTATCAGTCAAATATCAGTTACAGTTAGATATTTATCACATATTGGTTAAGTATTCGTCACATATTGGTTACATAACAGATAAGTATCGGTCACATATCGGTTGCATATCAGTTAGGTATCGGTGACAAATTGGTTAGGTATCAATTACATATTGGTTAGGTATTGGTTACATATTGGTTAGGTATCAGTCACATATTGGTTAGGTATCAGTCACTTATTGGTTACATATTGGTTAAATATCGGTTAGGTATCAGTCACATATCATGACATATCAGTTAGATATCAGTCGCATATCGGTTGGTATTAGTCACATATCGATAGGTAACAGTCACATCACAATTACATATTGGTTAGGTATTGGTTACATATCGGTTAGGTATTAGTCAAATATCAGTTACATAGTTAGATATTGATCACATATCGGTTAGGTATTGGTCACATATTGGTTACATATAAGATAGGTATCGGTCACATATCGGTTAAATATCAGTTAGGTATCGGTGACATATTGGTTAGGTAACAGTCACATATCAATTACAGATTGGTTAGGTATTGGTTACATATCGGTTAGGTATCAGTCACATATTACATATCAGTTAGGTATCAGTCACATATCGGTTGGTTTCAGTCACATATCGGTTGGTATCAGTCACATATCGGTTGGTATCATTCAAATATCGGTTACATATCAGTTAGTTAATTACATATTGGTTAGGTATCAGTCCCTTATTGGTTACATATTGGTTAGTTATTGGTTACATATTGGTTAGGTATCAGTCAAATATCAGTTACATAGTTAAATATTGATCACATATTGGTTAGGTATTGGTCACATATTGGCTACATATAAGATAAGTATCGGTCACATATCAGTTACATATCAGTTAGGTATTGGTAACAAATCGGTCAGGTAACAGTCACATATCAATTACATATTGGTTAGGTATTGGTTACATATTGGTTAGATATCAGTCACATATTACATATCAGTTAGGTATCAGTCACATATTGGTTGGTATCAGTCACATATCGGTTGGTATCATTCAAATATCAGTTACATATCAGTTAGTTAGTTACATATTGGTTAGGTATCAGTCACTTATTAGTTACATATTGGTTAGGTATTGGTTACATATCGGTAAGGTATCAGTCAAATATCAGTTACATAGTTAGATATTGGTCACATATTGGCTACATATAAGATAAGTATCAGTCACATATCGGTTACATATCAGTTAGGTATCGGTAACAAATCGGTTAGGTTACCGTCACATATCAATTACATATCAATTACATATTGGTTAGGTATTGGTTACATATCACTTAGGTATCAGTCACATATTACATATCAGTTAGGTACCAGTCACATATCGGTTGTTGTCAGTCAAATATCTGTTACATATCAGTTAGTTATCAGTCACATATCGGTTAGGTATCAGTCACATATTGGTTAAATATTGGTTATGTATTGGTCACATATCGGTTAAGTATCAGTCACATAATTAGATATTGATCACATATTGGTTAGGTATTGGTCACATATTGGTTACATATAAGATAGGTATCGGTCACATATCAGTTGCATATCAGTTAGGTATCAGTCATTTATTGGTTACATATTGTTTAGGTATCAGCCACAAATTGGTTAGGTATCAGTCACATATCGGTTATGTATCGGTCACATATCAATTAGTTAGATATAGGTCACATATCAGTTAAATATTGGTCACATATCATTACATATTGATTAGGTATCAGTCACATATCTGTTAGGTATCAGTCATATATCGGTTACATATCAGATGTGCATCAGTTAGGTATCAGTCACAAATTGGTTACATATCGATTACATATTGGTTAGGTACTAGTCACATATCAGTCACATATCGGTTAGATATCAGTTACATATGTCTTTTAGGTATTGGTCGTATATCGGTTAGGTAACAGTCACATATCAATTACATATTGGTTAGGTATCAGTCACATATCATAATGGCTGATTCAGTTAATGCCTTCAAGAATGGCTTTTGGATTTTTTGGACAGACAGAATATCAAAGGCTATTGTGATACTAAACTCTATAGTTTGTATAGGTATGGGTATATATAATTTGTGTGAAAGTAGGGAGGGGTGTGTGTATTGATCCTGGGTTTTCATTTGGAGGGGTTGGACTTAATGGACTTTGTATTTTTTCAACCCGATTTAACTATGTAACTATGTAACATATCGGCAACATAGTTATCGGTCTTGTATCGGTTGCATATTGGTCACATATCATTTACATATTGGTCACATAATGGTTACATATTTGCTTGGTATCAGCTACATATTAGGTATTGTCACATATCTGTTGTATATCAGTACGGTATTGGTCACATATTGGTTACATATCAGTTAGGCATCAGTCACAGATCGTCCACAGATTGGTTACATACTGGTCACATATCAATATCATATCGGTTATGAATCTGTCACATATTGTTTATATATAAATTAGGTATCGGACACTAATTGTTTATGTATCAGTTAGGTATCAGTCACACATCGGTCACATATTTGTTACATATCAGTTAGGTATTTGTCACTTATTGTTTACATATCAGCTAGGTATCAGACACATATCGGTTACATATCGGTCAAAAATTGGTTATATATCGGTAAAATTATTACATATCGGTCACATATCAGTTAGGTATTGGTCACATATCCATTACATATCAGTTAGGTATTTGTCACAAATTGGTTACATATCAGTAATGTATCAGTCACATTTCAGTAACCTATTGGTCATATATCGGTTACAAATCACTATGGTATTGGTTACACAGTTACATGTCAGTTAGGTATTGGTCACATATTGGTTTCATAAGTTAGGTATCAGTTGCATATCGATTACATATCACTCATATATCAGTTAGGTATAATCACAAATCAGTTACATATATATAAGTTACATATCGGTCACATATCATTACATATTGATCACATATCGGTTAAATATCAGTTAGGTATTTGTCACATACCGGTTACATATCAGTTAGGTATCGGTCACTCATTGGTTACATATTGGTCACATATTGGTAACATATCAGTTATGTATTGGTCAGATATCGGTTATATATTGAGAATATATCAGTTACATATAGCTCACATATTGTTACATATCAGTTAGGTATTGGTCAGATATTGGTTACATATCAGTTAGGTATTGGTTACTTATCAGTTAAGTATCAGTTAAAAATCAGATCCATCACATATCAGTTAGGTTTCATTCACATATCGGTTACGTATCACTTAAGTATTGTTCACATTTTGGGTTAATTATAATCATATATAGGTTAGGTATCATTCACATATTGTTCACATATTTGTCACCTCTTGGTTAGTATCAGTCACATATCGGTTACGTATCGGTTAGGTGTCAGTCACATATCTGTTAATTATCACTCATATATCAATCCTATTGGTGAGGTATCAGTCACATAGTTACATATTGAATAGGTTAAGTTTATTGGTTGCATAACAGTTACATAATGGTTGTGTATCGGTCACATATTGGCTAGGTATCAGTTACATATTGGTTACATATCAGTTAGGTACCATCAAATATTGGTTACACGTCAGTTACTTATCAGTTAAAATCAGATACATATTCATCACACATCAGTTAGGTATTAGTCAAATATCAGTTACGTATCACTTAAGTATTGGTCACATATCTGTTACATATTTGTTAATTATAATCTTATATAGTTTAGGTATATTTGTCACATATCAGTAATGTATCAGTCACATATCGGTTATGTATCAGTTAGGTATCAGTCACATATCAACCACATATTAATTAGGTATCAGTCACATATTGGTTACATATCAGTTAGGTGTCCTTCACATATTGGTTAGGTATCAGTTACATAGTTACATAGTTAAATTGGGTTGAAAAAAGACAAAGTCCATCAAGTTCAACCCCTCCAAATGAAAACCCAGCATCCATACACACACCCCTCCCTACTTTTAATTAAATTCTATATACCCATACCTATACTAACTATAGAGCTTAGTATCACAATAGCCTTTGATAATCATCCAAGCCATTCTTAAAGGCATTAACTGAATCAGCCATCACAACATCACCCGGCATTGCATTCCACAACCTCACTGTCCTGACTGTGAAGAACCCCCTACGTTGCTTCAAGTGAAAGTTCTTTTCTTCTAGTCGAAAGGGATGGCCTCTCGTACTGTGATCCACTTTATGGGTAAAAAGGTCCCCTGCTATTTGTCTATAATGTCCTCTAATGTACATATAACGGTTACATATTGGTTATGTATTAGTACATATATTTGTTACATATCAGTTACGTGTCAGTTAGGTATCGGTCACAAATTGGTTACATAATGGTTATGTATCGGTCACATATCGGCTAGTTATCAGTTAGGTATTGGTTAGCTATCAGTCACATATTGCTTAGGTAGCAGTCACATATCATCACATATCGGTTAGGTATCAGTCACCTATGGGTTACATATCAGTTAGGCATGGTTACATATCTGTTAGGTATCAGTCAGGTATGGTACAGATCAGTGACATATTGGTTACGTCTTGGTACACATTGGTTAAATTATGGTTAGGTGTCAGTCACTTCTCAGTTAGATATTGGTATATATTGGAAAGGTATCATCACATAATGGTTAGGTATCTGAACATAGTTACCTATCAGCTAGGTATTGAGCACTTATTGGTCAGGTATCAATGTATATCGGTTACACATCGGTTAGGTATCAATGTATATCGGCTACACATCGGTTAGGTATCTGTCACATATCATTAGGTATCAGTCAGGCATCATTACATGTGGGTTACAGATCAGTAATGTATCATCACATATTGGTCCAGTATCTGCACATATTGGTAAGGTATCTCACATAGTTACAAATCGGCCACGTATCAGTTACATAACAGGTATAGGCAGGACTGCCATCAGAAATCACAGGGCTGCGCCCACAGCAAGCCCCACCTACAGGTCCACCCTCCGCCCCCCACCACACAGTTGAAAAACAAAAAAAATATTGGTGGCTAGGATTCCCACATGTTAATTAAAAATAAAAAGATATTGGTGGTCAGGGCCCCCCATAAAAAAACATTTATGGCCAGGGCCACCCCATTAAAAAATATTGGTGGCTAGGAACCCACATGAGAAAAAAAAATTGGTGGCCAGGGCCCCTTAAACCTCCATGCCTTCCCGACGTCAGCAGCTCTCAGAAAGATGGGGGGCCCAGCTAATCAAGAAAGTGTGGCATGGCAGGGCCCCCCCTTACCCTCGGGACCCCTACAACTCTCCCCCCTGTCCCACCCTGATGGCTGCCCTGGGTATAGGTCACATAACTATTAGGTATTGGTCACATATCAGTAACATATTCATTTGGTACAGGTTAGGCATCATATATCTTTCAGGTATTGTTACATATCAGTTGCAGTAACCTGCTTGTGTGGATATTTTGGTTAAGGGATTTCCTGCTGTTTTGCCATTGTCTCATGATTCTTATTCTTGTTTCCCCTCTTCCTGTCTAAGCTGAAAGCCAGAATGGAGCAGGCTAGTCTTACTTGCCATGCTCCAATAAATGTACTAAACGTTCCTGTGGTTGTCTGACTGCTTCACCTAAACTAACACAGCAGAATAACTAATCCCACTGCTAGCCAAGCAGTTTATCACGTTACATATATCTTTGGTACTGGTCACATAGCTAGGTATTGGTACAAATTGGTTTTGGTTAGGTATCAGTCATGTATCAATCAAGTATTGGTACACTCTGGTTACATATGGGATAGGTATGTGTCACATGTCAGTTAAGTATTCGTACATATCATTTACATATCAGGTATCTGTATCATATTGGCTAGGTATAGGCACGTATTGGTTTGGTATCAGTACACATTGGTTACATAACAGTTATGTATCAGTCATATAACGGTTAGGTATTGATCACACATCAGTCAGGTATCAGTACATATTGGTTACCTATCAGTTATGTATTGGTACACTTTGGATACATATCAGTTAGGTATCAGTCACATATTGTTACATATTAGTTAGGTATCGGTACATATCAGTCAGGTATCAACAGAAATCATTTGAGTATCCTTACTTATCAGTTATGTATCAGCACATATTGGTTAGTTTCAGTACATATCATAACTTAACAGTTAGGTATTCACACATAGTTAGGTATTGGTCACAGATCAATTAACATCGGTCAGGTATCACCACATGTTGGTTAGGTATCGGCACATATCAGATCAAGTATAAGTGCATATCAGTTAGGTAATAGTCACATATAGTTTAGTATTGGTACATATTGGCTACATACCAGTTGGCAAATATCAGCTAGGTGTTGGTTACATGTTGTCACATATCGGTCAGGTATCAGCACATATGTTTAGATAAAGATTAGGTATCAGTCACATATCAATCACATATTGGTTAGGTATCCACATGTTGGTACATATCGGTTAATAACAGTTAGGAATCAATACATATAGCTTAGGTATCATTCACATATTGGTTACATATAGGTCCAGTATCAGTGCATATTCATTACATATCAGATAGGGATTGATTACATACCAATTATATACTGGTCAGATGTCGGCACATATTGGTTAGGTATCGGTCTCTTGTCACATATTGGTTAGGTATTGGTCACATAACTGTATGCTATTGGTACATATCTATTAGGTATCATCACCCGGCATTGCATTCCACAACCTCACTGTCCTGACTGTGAAGAACCCCCTACGTTGCTTCAAGTGAAAGTTCTTTTCTTCTAGTCGAAAGGGATGGCCTCTCGTACTGTGATCCACTTTATGGGTAAAAAGGTCCCCTGCTATTTGTCTATAATGTCCTCTAATGTACATATAACGGTTACATATTGGTTATGTATTAGTACATATATTTGTTACATATCAGTTACGTGTCAGTTAGGTATCGGTCACAAATTGGTTACATAATGGTTATGTATCGGTCACATATCGGCTAGTTATCAGTTAGGTATTGGTTAGCTATCAGTCACATATTGCTTAGGTAGCAGTCACATATCATCACATATCGGTTAGGTATCAGTCACCTATGGGTTACATATCAGTTAGGCATGGTTACATATCTGTTAGGTATCAGTCAGGTATGGTACAGATCAGTGACATATTGGTTACGTCTTGGTACACATTGGTTAAATTATGGTTAGGTGTCAGTCACTTCTCAGTTAGATATTGGTATATATTGGAAAGGTATCATCACATAATGGTTAGGTATCTGAACATAGTTACCTATCAGCTAGGTATTGAGCACTTATTGGTCAGGTATCAATGTATATCGGTTACACATCGGTTAGGTATCAATGTATATCGGCTACACATCGGTTAGGTATCTGTCACATATCATTAGGTATCAGTCAGGCATCATTACATGTGGGTTACAGATCAGTAATGTATCATCACATATTGGTCCAGTATCTGCACATATTGGTAAGGTATCTCACATAGTTACAAATCGGCCACGTATCAGTTACATAACAGGTATAGGCAGGACTGCCATCAGAAATCACAGGGCTGCGCCCACAGCAAGCCCCACCTACAGGTCCACCCTCCGCCCCCCACCACACAGTTGAAAAACAAAAAAAATATTGGTGGCTAGGATTCCCACATGTTAATTAAAAATAAAAAGATATTGGTGGTCAGGGCCCCCCATAAAAAAACATTTATGGCCAGGGCCACCCCATTAAAAAATATTGGTGGCTAGGAACCCACATGAGAAAAAAAAATTGGTGGCCAGGGCCCCTTAAACCTCCATGCCTTCCCGACGTCAGCAGCTCTCAGAAAGATGGGGGGCCCAGCTAATCAAGAAAGTGTGGCATGGCAGGGCCCCCCCTTACCCTCGGGACCCCTACAACTCTCCCCCCTGTCCCACCCTGATGGCTGCCCTGGGTATAGGTCACATAACTATTAGGTATTGGTCACATATCAGTAACATATTCATTTGGTACAGGTTAGGCATCATATATCTTTCAGGTATTGTTACATATCAGTTGCAGTAACCTGCTTGTGTGGATATTTTGGTTAAGGGATTTCCTGCTGTTTTGCCATTGTCTCATGATTCTTATTCTTGTTTCCCCTCTTCCTGTCTAAGCTGAAAGCCAGAATGGAGCAGGCTAGTCTTACTTGCCATGCTCCAATAAATGTACTAAACGTTCCTGTGGTTGTCTGACTGCTTCACCTAAACTAACACAGCAGAATAACTAATCCCACTGCTAGCCAAGCAGTTTATCACGTTACATATATCTTTGGTACTGGTCACATAGCTAGGTATTGGTACAAATTGGTTTTGGTTAGGTATCAGTCATGTATCAATCAAGTATTGGTACACTCTGGTTACATATGGGATAGGTATGTGTCACATGTCAGTTAAGTATTCGTACATATCATTTACATATCAGGTATCTGTATCATATTGGCTAGGTATAGGCACGTATTGGTTTGGTATCAGTACACATTGGTTACATAACAGTTATGTATCAGTCATATAACGGTTAGGTATTGATCACACATCAGTCAGGTATCAGTACATATTGGTTACCTATCAGTTATGTATTGGTACACTTTGGATACATATCAGTTAGGTATCAGTCACATATTGTTACATATTAGTTAGGTATCGGTACATATCAGTCAGGTATCAACAGAAATCATTTGAGTATCCTTACTTATCAGTTATGTATCAGCACATATTGGTTAGTTTCAGTACATATCATAACTTAACAGTTAGGTATTCACACATAGTTAGGTATTGGTCACATATCAATTAACATCGGTCAGGTATCACCACATGTTGGTTAGGTATCGGCACATATCAGATCAAGTATAAGTGCATATCAGTTAGGTAATAGTCACATATAGTTTAGTATTGGTACATATTGGCTACATACCAGTTGGCAAATATCAGCTAGGTGTTGGTTACATGTTGTCACATATCGGTCAGGTATCAGCACATATGTTTAGATAAAGATTAGGTATCAGTCACATATCAATCACATATTGGTTAGGTATCCACATGTTGGTACATATCGGTTAATAACAGTTAGGAATCAATACATATAGCTTAGGTATCATTCACATATTGGTTACATATAGGTCCAGTATCAGTGCATATTCATTACATATCAGATAGGGATTGATTACATACCAATTATATACTGGTCAGATGTCGGCACATATTGGTTAGGTATCGGTCTCTTGTCACATATTGGTTAGGTATTGGTCACATAACTGTATGCTATTGGTACATATCTATTAGGTATCATTCACATATTGGTTACAAATCAGTCAGCTATCAGCATATATCAGTTAGGCATCAATCTCATAACAGTTAGGTACATATCAGTTAAGTATTGGTATATATCAGTCAGGTATCTGTACTTATCAGTTACATATTGGTCAGGTACTGGCACAGGTACGATTAAGAAGTCTGTTACATCTCAGTTATGTATCAGCACAGGGATCAGCCACATATTGGCACATGTTACAGTTACATATCATTTATGTATCAGTAAAGGCATTGCCACAGGTATCAGCTAGATCAGGGCCGGACTGGGAGAAAAAAGCAGCCCTGGCAAAAAAAATCAAAGCAGCCCACTTCAGGTATTGGATTGGTTATCTGGAAACCCATTTTTCAGAAAGCTCCAAATTAGGAAAGGACGTCTCCCATAGACTCCATTATATGCAAACAATCCAAATGTTTAAAAGATTTAATTTTCTCTGTAATAATAAAACAGTAGTTTGAGCCAAACTAAGATATAATTAGTCTTTATTGGGAGCAAGTTTTTTTAATCCATTCCTTGGACACAATTATACAGGGGAATATTAGATAAAAACCTGTGAACAGATGCCCGAAGCCTGCCATGTCCTGCATAGAAAACTGCACATAGATAGTTAGAATCTCAGCTGCCATAAAGCAGGGCAAGACTGCTGTGAATAATTAAACTGTGCAGTGATATTATCAGTATTATGACATAACAGAGTTGACGCGTTTCATGGCGTCTTGCCACTTCCTCAGAAGCACAGGCATAAGCATAGACCTAAGCATCTGAGGAAGTGGCGAAACGCCACGAAACGCGTCAAGTGTGGGGGAGAAGTCATATCCACATAATGTACTGATGATTTTAAAGGATATCTAATAAAGAATGTTTTAATTCCTCCTAACCACTGTGTGCTCCATATCGCTATTGCTACACATATATCTGTAGGACACGAGACTGCTTGTAATTTGTTACTACACAGGCGCAAATGAAGAATTCTTTCCCAAAAATAAACTAAAAACACTTTTTTCTAACATATAAGGCAACATTTATAAGATTAATAGACAGCTAACTCACACACAATGCAGATTTCAAAATGTACATGACCTATAACTTTAGATGAACAGTATTATACATAGATATATATATATATATATATATATATATATATATATATATATATATATATTTTTTTTTTTTTTATTCATGTTAGTATCACTTTAAGTAGCAGGTAGTAGTTGTTCTTACCTGCCCTTTCTCTGTACAGTTGGAGGGGGGGGCAAGGGGGGAAATGCAGAACAGCAGCAGAAAATTCCATCCTTCCCTTCATCCCTTCATTGGAGCGTTTGAAAAGCACTGCAAAGTTTTCCCCGTGCAGCTCTTCAGTTTCCGGCTCACTTCTGCTGCGCGCCCTCTACTGGTAGGAAATGTTAGTGCGGGTCCTGCAAAATGACATTTCTCTCTTCATCCAAGCGCAAGGGCCCTGCGCACAAGAGATCGTCGCACACTGTCACTGTCGCACACTGTCAATGCGGCCCATTTACACGGCATGGGCAGCGGCCCAACGGGCATTTGCCCGTATTCACAAATGGCCAGTCCGGGCCTGAGCTAGATAATGGTTACAAATCTGTTAGGTATTGGCACAAGTATCAGTTACATATCAGTCAGGTAAAGGCACAGGTATTGGTTAGATATCGGGTAGTTACCGGCACAAGCATTGGTTAGATGCTGGCACAGGTATCGGTTATATATCTGACATGATCGGTAACCCACAACCCAGAACAATTGCCAAGTCCCAGTCGCAGCTCACCCTTCTGCCTATAACAGCCACCTTTGGCTTCAGGTGGAGCCCTCCACTTTTCGTGTGCTGCCAGGTCTTAAAGTGAGAGGACAAGGGCAAAGGTCGAGCAAGGGAACAAGACTGTAGGATGAGAACTGAGGCAACTTACAAGAATTAGAGTCAGGCAGGCTGGGTATAAACCAGAACAACAGCAAAGCACAAAATCAGGTTCCAGAAGAGAAGTCAAACAGGCAAAGGTGTCAGTCCAGGCAGGGTTCAGACAAATCCAGGATACAGGCAGCGGGTCAGAAACAGATAAGCAGAACAGACAGCACACTCAGGAACTAAGCTATATAGAGACCTACAGTATAACAGGAGTGGAAGGAACTGAGAGGTAGGGATTTATAGGCTGGATAATTGAGGATTTAGAACAGGTGTGGGTAAACAGAGATCACCTAAAGCCATCATTCCTGCCTGGAAAACTAAGGAAATATAACAGAAATCTAGCTGCTCAAATAGGTGAGAGGTAAAGAAAACTGCATAGTAAGTAGTGAGTTTTTGGTTCAAATCCAGGCAGGATGTTACAGATATCATTAGATGTTGGATATGTATTGGTACAGATAATGGTTACAAATTTGTTAGGTATCATTTAGATATTGGTTAAGTATCACTACAGGTATCAATTAGATATTGTTTAGGATTTGGTTAGGCATTGCATTGGTTATATATCAGTTACAAATTGATTAGGTATTAGTTATGTATCAGTCAGTATCTGCACAGGTATTGCTTAGATATCAGTTCCATATCGACACAAATATTTCCACAAGCATCACTAACATATTGGTTAGGTATCTTCACATGTATTGGCAAAGGTATCAGCACAGGTATTGGTTAACTATAAGTTAATTATCACTGATATCGACCCAGTTATGTTAGTTATTACTGGTACTGGTTAGGTATCAGCACAGGTATCACTTAGGTAAACAGTTAGTTTCCCCCAGGAAATTCCCTTATCAAAAATCTAATTTGATTTTTTTTCCATAATACAGATTTTTTTTTGCACCCAAACTCACACATTTGAGTTACAGTTTCGAAAACTTGAATGTCTGGTATTTATTAAGCAAAAAAAACTTCAAAAATTCTAATGTAAAAATTCACCATCTAAAAGCTGGCGAGGCTATGTAGAAGTCAATGGGTGTTGTCCTAGGCAAAGCTCAAGTTTTTGGTTGCTTTTGAGGGTTTTATCTGAAAACTTGATCAATTAGATGTTTTGGTACATAAACCCGATCAATTTGATCGATTTAATTTTTTTCAGGACATGAACTCGATCATTCGAGTTTTTTTATTTGCATTTTTGACATGTGGATTGTTTCATAAATACCCAAACATTCAAAATTCGATTTTATCCCTCATGCAACTCACAAATTGGATTCTTGATAAATATGCCCCAAAGTGTTAACTTGGGATTGGTTAAATTAAAGAAGAAAAACAGAAGCTTTCAGAAGTGTAAATATATAAGGGGTCATGAAACAAATTACTTTGTGACACCTACACATTAATCTTTTCACAATGTACAATTTTCAAATTAATGAAGGTTTATTCTATAGGTTCTGATTGGTTGTCATTAATTTCTCTTGATTCTTGTTTGTTCATTTTGTGTTTGTTCATTGTAGTGATCATAGACAGATGAAAGTTCTCTGCTTTTGGAACTGGTTTTGGTGGTACAGTCTGTAGAGCTTGAAGATTAGCTGCGTTGACTTCCACTGAAGTGATCACTATAAATGACTCATTCAAAATGACACTTCCAATGGGCTAATTCTTTTGTGTGTTTTGTATATTCCTTATTGATTCAATTCAGAGCCTCTCACATATAAAATTTTCCTGAACATTACATTTTGTATATAAATTAGTGCGGATTAACCTATGTTTGGATCAAAGATCGGGCTAATTAATTGCTGACAAGAGCCATTTATCTCCTTGCCACTGGATCACTTGAAGAGGCTTTTTTGCATCCAGAGAACTACTGACAAAGCCATTTGGCTATATGTGTGAAGGATGGCGTTTCCCTGAGTCTGTATTACCTGACCAAAAATCATTTTTATTGTCACTGACCTGGTATTTATATTTATGTACAGGTTAGACTATCAAATATTTCAGGGGTTGGTGTTGCATATTTTTTGGATGCATCTGTGTGACCATGAACCAGCTGGGACCGCTCCCAGCAGTCTCACTAGATAGAATGAGACATTCAGCATTTTCAGGTCTGAGGGTTAGGGGCTTGAGGGCTTTTGGGAAACACCTATGTGGTTGTTTTACATTATTTTATTCAAGCCACATATTTATGTTTGAATATAAAAAAATTACATTTTTACATATATATAATTAACAAGGAAAAGTTGTGCTCACCACTAATTTTAAAACCACTAAGCAGGGGGGCAATGAGGCTGTGACCACAAAAATTCATACAGACAAATACAAGAGGTCCTCTGCACTCATTATCAATATATTTAAGACATTGAAAACAAAACAGGGATTGTTTGTCCATATATTGCAATACATTTAAGCTGGCCAACTACGTCAAAGTCATCCCTAGTCGGGCCAGTCCTAAACTCGACTTTCATCTGCTGCAAGAATTCTATTGCTTCATTATACACAGCGACTACGTTTTACCTGCAACTTACTTGCTGCTTTCAAGGTTAAAACCCCCAAACATGGTTGCCCTTATTGGCCACCATGTAGCATGTATAAGTGCTACAGTTCCTCTTTCTCATTTACTTTAGATGCAGAGACTTTTTGTAATATGTAGCAGTTTTCTATAATACCTTGAATAAGTATCTTTAAGCAGCCGTCTTTAACAACTCAGCACTGTCACAGGCTTTTTGATAAAAACTAAAAGTGCTTCAGCTAAAGGTAGCCATACATGCAGAGGCCTTGGCCCAACAATCAGTTCACAACAGCGAGAATACAGGTAGTGGAACAAGGACTGCATCAATAAACTGATGCAGTCCGTGATTTGATGGGATATTTAAACCTGGCAATTTTTGGCCAGATATCGATTGGGGAAGCCTGTCAGAGGGCCCCATACACTGCCCAATAGTCTGTTGGCAGCTAATATAGGCCTGTGTATTGAGATCTTAGGTTTCTGCCTTCAAATCCTTCAATGTTATATTAATTGGCATCCAATACTCATTAATATGCCAGGCCACAGGCAGCAGAAGATGGTTTTGGCAGGGGGGGCTAAAAAGAAGGACAGAGGCGGTTGGGCACTCAGCGCACCGCTGCAACATTTTGACCACACCCCCTTTTGGCCACTCTCTTTGGACTCCACCCACTTTCCCTTGTGCTTTCACTTAATTTTCATGAAAATCAAACCATAGCAGTGATCTGGCACTGCAGGCAGGGGGTATTAACACCATATGTACAATTTTAACTGAGAGCTGTGAATGCTGCCCTACAAGCAAATTATGGGGAAAAGGGGGAAAAGATTCTGGCACCTAAAGTCAGGGCCGCCATCAGGGGGTCACAGGGGGTACAAGTGTACCGGGCCCGGGCCTGAAGGGGGGCCCGGCATGCTGCACTTTTCAAAAGAGCCGGGCCCCCCTTTAAGGAGAGTGATAATCTCGGGCCCCAGAGCGTTCCTGTCTGGCTGTCCCCAATGGCGCGCACTACCTCCCTCAGTGATATACCCCGCTCCTTCCCGCTCTACATCCATCTACATCTATTACCTATGCCTCCGCGCCGCCTACCACCCATTGGCTTCACCACCCGCCGTCCCCTTTACCAAAGCCGGCAGTCTAGCCCCTTCCGTCCTGAGATTTTTTTAAAAAACCAAACTATCTGGCGCGCTTCGCTGTCTGCGCATGCGCGCTGGCGCAGGCACCGTCTGCGCATGCGCGCCGGCGCAGCAGCAAGGGAGCGGGCCCACATCCATGCACGCTGACAAGGGCCAGCAGCAAGGGAGCGCGTGGGGCAGGCACTGCAGCAAGGGGGGCCCTGGACAGCATTCCCAGGGGGCCCTAAGCCCCTCAGTCCTACCCGGGTGGGAACAGTCCACAGTACATTCTGGGAAGCGAGGGAAGGAAGAGCTTGGGCGCAGTGGGTAGGGCCTGGAAATGGTGGCAAATGGAAAAGAAAAAGGGAATCAATCCTGGGTTGGGAATTTATATTTGTTTGTTTCCCACACAGTCCCAGTATGTGCAGCTGGTACCCGCTGAAACAGACAGGCAGAGAGGGAACTGCAGACAAGAGACTGTGGCAGAGCGAGATGGAAACACACTATTTGTAGGTTCCAGGTGGGGCTTGCCAGAGAGTAGGTGGGGTTTTGACAAATTTGGCTGGGGCTTATCAGGGGTGTGGCCAGGGGAGTGGGCGGGATCTGGGGTGGGGCTTGGGGGGCAAGGGTGGGGCTTGGGGGCCCCGAAAAAAAATTTGTACATTACATGCAGAGACTGTGAGGTACTCAAAACACATACAAAGGAGCAGTAGGTACTGATCTCCCAAGAACATAATATAGAAAAGGCACCACAAGCACTATAAGGAACATTATATAGTAAGAAGCAGAGGGCACTGGCACACCAGTAATTTAGTTTGAAAAAATACACGTCTAGCCTTTTGGTCTAAGTAAAACCTGTCTAACTTCTAGGAAGGAGAACAAACCCTTCTAAAGCTTCTCCAATTTGTTTCAAAAAATTTCTTTCCAACTCCAAGATGCAATTGGGCAGTTTTCTGGATTAACTTTGTACTAAGATCTATAATCCTGTATTTTCTGTATACCCCACACCCAGAAAGCAGGATGGCACAGTTCCATGTATAAATACCCCTAGAACTCATAGCAGAATGGCAACTTCATTTATAAATACCCCCAGAATTCATAGTAGGATGGCTCAGGGGCATTTCCATGTATAAATGTCTCCCAGAACCCATTGCAGGATGGCAAATGGAAATTCCATGTATAAATACCCCCCAGGACAGATAGCTGGATGACAAAGGGGCAATTCTATGTATAAATACCCCCAGAACCCATATCAGGATAACAAATTGGCAATTCCATGTATAAATACCCCCCCAGAACAGATAGCTGGATGGCAAAGTGGCAATTCTATGTATAAATAACCCGAGAACTCATAGCTGGATGGCAAAGTGGCAATTCCATGTATAAATACCCCCAGAACCGATAGCAGGATGGCACAGGGGCAATTCAATGTTTAAATGCCCCCCAGAACTGATAGCAGCATGGCAATAGGGGTAATTCCATGTATAAATACCCCCAGAACAGATAGCAGGATGGCAAAGGGGCAATTCCATGTATAAATATCCACAGAACAGATAGCAGGATGGCAAAGGGGCAATTCTATGTATAAATACCCCCCAGAACAGATAGCAAGATGGCACAGGGGGAAGTCAATGTTTTAATGCCCCCCAAAACAGATAGCAGGATGGCAAAGGGGAAATTCCATGTATAAATGCCCCCCACAGAACCGATAGCAGGATGGCAAAGGGGCAATTCTATGTATAAATGCCACCCAGAACCCATTGCAGGGTGGCACAGGGGCAATTCCATGTATAAATACCCCCAGAACAGATAGCAGTATGGCAAAAGGGCAATTCTATGTATAAATACCCCCCAAAAAAGATAGCAGTATGGCAAAGGGGCAATTCTATGTATAAATATCCCCCCAGAAAAGATAGCAGGATGGCACAGGGGCAATTCCATATATAAATACCCCCAGAACAGATAGCAGGATGGCAAGGGGGTAATTCTATGTATAAATGCCCCCAGAACAGATAGCAGGATGGCACAGGGGCAATTCCATGTATAAATCCCCCCAGGACAGATAGCAGGATTGCAAAGGGGCAATTCCATATATAAATGCCATCCAGAACCCTTTGTAGCGTGGCAAAGGGAAAATTATATGAATAAATACCCCCAGAACAGATAGCAGGATGGCACAGGGGCAATTCCATGTATAATGCCCCCCAAAACAGATAGCAGGATGGCACAGGGGCAATTCAATGTTTTAATGCCCCCCAGTACAGATAGCAGGATGGCAAAGGAGCAATTCCACGTATAAATACCCTCCAGTACAGATAGCAGGATGGCAAAGGGGCAATTCTATGTATACATACCCCAGAACAGATAGCAGGATGGCACAGGGGCAATGCCATGTATAAATACCCCCAAAACAGATAGCAGGATGGCAAAGGGGCAATTCTATGTATAAATGAAACCCAGAACCGATTGTAGCATGGCAAAGGGGCAATTCTATGTATAAATACCAACAGAACAGATAGCTGGATGGCAAAGGGGCAATTCAATGTTTAAATGCTCCCCAGAACAGATAGCAGGATGGCACAGGGGCAATGCCATGTATAAATACCCCCAAAACAGATAGCAGGATGGCAAAGGGGCAATTCTATGTATACATGAAACCCAGAACCCATTGTAGCATGGCAAAGGGGCAATTCTATGTATAAATACCAACAGAACAGATAGCTGGATGGCAAAGGGGCAATTCAATGTTTAAATGCTCCCCAGAACAGATAGCAGGATGGCACAGGGGCAATTCCATGTATAAATACCCCCCAGAACAGATAGCAGGATGGCACAGGGGCAATTCAATGTTTAAATGCCCCCCAGAACAGATAGCAGGATGGCAAAGGGGGAAGTCGTTTTAATGCCCCCCAGAACAGATAGCAGGATGGCAAAGGGGCAATTCCATGTATAAATGCCCCCCAGAACAGATAGCAGGATGGCTCAGGGGCAATTCCATGTATAACTAACCCCCAGAACAGATAGCTGGATGGCAAAGGGGCAATTCTATGTATAAATACCCCCCAGAACAGATAGCAGGATGGCAAAGGGGCAATTCTATGTATAAATGCCACCCAGAACCCATTGCAGGGTGGCAAAGGGGAAATTCCATGTATAAATACCCCCAGAACAGATAGCAGTATGGCAAAGGGGCAATTCTATGTATATATATATCCCCCCAGAAAAGATAGCAGGATGGCACAGGGGCAATTCTATATATAAATACCCCCAGAACAGATAGCAGGGTGGCAAAGGGGTAATTCTATGTATAAATGCCCCCAGAACAGATAGCAGGATGGCACAGGGGCAATTCCATGTATAAATACCCCCAGGACAGATAGCAGGATGGCAAAGGGGCAATTCCATATATAAATGCCATCCAGAACCCATTGTAGCGTGGCAAAGGGAAAATTCTATGTATAAATACCCCCCAGAACAGATAGCAGGATGGCACAGGGGCAATTCCATGTATAAATGCCCCCCAAAACAGATAGCAGGATGGCACAGGGGCAATTCAATGTTTTAATGCCCCCCCAGTACAGATAGCAGGATGGCAAAGGAGCAATTCCACGTATAAATACCCTCCAGTACAGATAGCAGGATGGCAAAGGGGCAATTCTATGTATAAATACTCCCCAGAACAGATAGCTGAATGGCAAAGGGGCAATTCTATGTATACATACCCCAGAACAGATAGCAGGATGGCACAGGGGCAATTCCATGTATACACACCCAAAACAGATAGCAGGATGGCAAAGGGGCAATTCTATGTATAAATGCCACCCAGAACCCATTATAGCATCGCAAAGGGGCAATTCTATGTATAAATACCCCCCAGAACAATGTTTAAATGCTCCCCAGAACAGATAGCAGGATGGCACAGGGGCAATTCCATGTATAAATAACCCCCAGAAGAGATAGCAGGATGGCAAAGGGGGAAGTCATTTTAATGCCCCCCAGAACAGATAGCAGGATGGCAAAGTGGCAATTCCATGTATAAATGTCCCCCAGAACAGATAGCAGGATGGCTCAGGGGCAATTCCATGTATAAATAACCCACAGAATAGATAGCTGGATGGCAAAGGGGCAATTCTATGTATAAATACCGCCCAGAACAGATAGCAGGATGGCAAAGGGGCAATTCTATGTATAAATGCCACCCAGAACCCATTGCAGGGTGGCAAAGGGGAAATTCCATGTATAAATACCCCCAGAACAGATAGCAGTATGGCAAAGGGGCAATTCTATGTATAAATACCCCCCAGAACAGATAGCTGGATGGCAAAGGGGCAATTCTATGTATAAATACCCCCCAGAACAGATAGCAGGATGGCAAAGGGGTAATTCTATGTATAAATGCCCCCAATTCTTTTGTGTGTTTTGTATATTCCTTATTGATTCAATCCAGAGCCTCTCACATATATAATTTTCCTGAACATTACATTTTGTATATAAATTAGTGGTGATTAACTTGTGTGGATCAAAGATCGGGCTAATTAATTGCTGACAAGAGCCAATTATCTCCTTACTCCTTGCCACTGGATCACTTGAAGAGGCTTTTTGCATCCAGAGAACTACTGACAAAGCCATTTGGCTATATGTGTGAAGGATGGAGTTTTCCTGAGTCTGTATTACCTGACCCAAAATCATTTTTATTGTCACTGACCTGGTATTTATATTTATGTACAGGTTAGACTACCAAATATTTCAGGGGTTGGTGTTGCATATTTTTTGGATGCATCTGTGTGACCATGAACCAGCTGGGACCGCTCCTAGCAGTCTCACTAGATAGAATGAGACATTCAGCATTTTCAGGTCTGGGGGTTAGGGGCTTGAGGGCTTTTGGGAAACACTTATGTGTTTGTTTTAAATTATTTTATTCAAGTCACATATTTATGTTGAATATAAAAAATTACATTTTTACATATATATAATTAACAAGGAAAAGTTGTGCTCACCACTAATTTTAAAACCACTAAGCAGGAGAGCAATGAGGCTGTGACCACAAAAATTCATACAGACAAATACAAGAGGTCCTCTGCACTCATTATCAATATATTTAAGACATTGAAAACAAAACAGGGATTGTTTGTCCATATATTGCAATACATTTAAGATGGCCATCTACGTCAAAGTCATCCCTAATCTGGCCAGTCCTAATCTCAATTTTCATCTGCTTCATTAAGAATTCTATTGCTTCATTATACACAGCGACTACGTTTTACCTGCAACTTACTTGCTGCTTTCAAGGTTAAAACCCCCAAACATGGTTGTCCTTATTGGCCACCATGTAGCATGTATAAGTGCTAAAGTTCCTCTTTCTCGTTTACTTTAGATGCAGAGACTGCTTTTTGTAATATGTAGCAGTTTTCTATAATACCTTGAATAAGTATCTCTAAGCAGTCGTCTTTAACAACTCAGCACTGTCATAAAAAACTCAAAGTGCTTCAGCTAAAGTTAGCCATACATGCAGAGGCCTTGGGCCCAACAATCGGTTCACAACAGCGAGAATACAGGTAGTGGACTTTCACTGAATTTTCATGAAAATCAAACCATAGCACTGGGGGCAAAATTTGCTTAAAGTCTGGCACTGCAGGCAGGGGGTATTAACACCACATGTACAATTTTAACTGAGAGCTGTGAATGCTGCCCTACAAGCACAAAAAAGCGGGGAAAAGATTCTGGCACCTAAAGTACATTACATGCAGAGACTGTGAGGTACTCAAAAGACATAAAAGGAGCAGTAGGCACTGATCTCCCAAGAACATAATATAGAGAAGGCACCACAAGCACTATAAAGAACATTATATAGTAAGGCTGTATTTATAAATAGGTGCCAGGCATATGAGTTCATTCCTCAATTCACTTTATTCCTTTGGTACTCATAAAATCCCTTTTTTGAATAGCTCTAGAAAGGAATTATGTGAACAAATTATATCTTGTTTAGATTATGTTTGTATTCTAACAGTCATTTTCCTCTGCCGCTGTGTCAAAGATTGCACAGAAATTGGGTGTTATAATAAACTGTTGTAGTTATGTCTCACCCTCTTTACTTATCTGTCTTTGCTTTTCCTTTTATTTCTCTGTATTTGACTCTCCTTGCTGCTCTCTCCTCTCTCCAGTTTCCAATATTTCAGGAATGGCACCCTCTCTCCCCAGGCTTTACCTCCTTATACGCAAAAGCAGGATTTTTCAACACTGGCTCATTTTTAACTGACTTTTATAACTGCCCTTTAGTACACACTTCCTGTACTGAGGCTGCCACACCTGTGACATCAGCAGTTAGCCATATTGGGACTGGCAATGTACTAGCTGCCCCCTACCTCCAGCAGAACCAAAGCCAGAAGGAGAAGAGAAAGAAGAGGAGAGATGGAGAACACCCAGCGCCAATGGCAATTGTTACTCAATTGTTGAGCATGGGTGCAGTGCTGTGTTTATATATAGGTGCCCATATAATAATAATATAGGCATAGAAATAATGTCTATATGAAAAATAAGAAGTCCCCCCAGCAACAGATTTTCTTCATAAATCCACCGGCGTTATGGGTTATGGGTGTAGGGCTTGCTTAGTCAATAGCTAAAATTGCAGCATACCAGAAGTAACGTAACGCACAGTTCAGTATAAAGATAATCTATGAAAAAGTAGGAGTATCGGGTATGTAGCCACTTCTATCGTCGCTGCGTTTCTAAACATACAGCTTTACACCCCAACTTGTTATTTTTACAACTTGAGCTTTCAGTAATGGAGCAAGAGTCGCGGTCACATGTCATCCTTCTTCAGTCTCATTGGCTTGTAATTTTGACGTTCCGCATGCCCAGCTGTGCATAGGCAGCTGTGGATGCTCCGTTATTTTACGCTTCGAACGTAACATCTGTGCATTCACGCTTTCTACGTAGCGTGTATAGCCTTGTTCTATTACGCCAGAGGTTACGTAGCAATACAGAGGTAGCGGAGCAGCAGTAGGTGACATTCTCTATTACTTTAATCCGCTGCTCCGACACTTGAGCGTTACATAGTTACGCTTCCAGCGCAGCAGACAGGAAAGGAGGTGGTGGACATGGCGGCCCCGGTGTGAAGCGGATGGGCCAGAGGAGTAAAGTCTGGCAGCGGAGAGTCAGGTAATGTAAATATGCGCTGTAACACCTCCTGACATCATTACGTGTACGCAAAATAATTGTACATGCTATCCCTCTGCTGTCTATCTTTTATTGTATGACCGCATTGAAGATGGAGTTATCTTGCTGAGCCTGTGGCCTAACATTTGTGTCATTAAAACTGCCTTTTGTTGCATTCCTTCCAATACACTTCCCGGTTCTTCCCTCTCACTCGTAGGGTGCACATGGCAGAGCTATTCATTGTACCTGCTTAAAACGCTGGGTGTGTTTCTTCTGCATAAAAAAAAACAACAACGTTTTACTTATTTTTTCTTATTGGTTGAGTTGAGGTCTGGTTTGATGCCAGGAAATTGGCACATTGTTGATATGGTGTGGTCCCATTCTAATCCTTAAAACTATTGGTCTGTTAGTCTGACATCAGTGGGAGCTTTTGGAAGGGGTAGTAAAGGGATAAGATACTTGACACATTTGAAAGAAATCCCATCCACAGGGACATCACCAAGCTCATGTCTAGGGCATTAGAGATCTCTTTTGTCTTTATTATGCTTCCTTGGACGTTTGTAATAATAAGTGGCCACTTGAAGCATTTGCACAACATCTCTAATAAAGACGTATATATGACCTATATGTACCGCCCTGTTCAAATTGACATGAGTAAGTGTACTAGCAAAGTTTGAACGCTAGCTATAAAATGCTTGCGCTAACGAATTAACTCTAGTGAAACTGCCAGTGTTCATCTACAGAGACGCAACTTCGCATTTTAGTGAATTAAGGTAGTGGTAACGAATTAAAGGACCAGTAACATCAAAAAAAAATTTCAAAAAAATTCGTACGAAAAAAATACACCAAGTCAAATTATACTTTAAAATCAAAAAGTCTTTATTAAGAAATTACTTACAGAAACTCTGCTTCCTGTCCTCTAAGGAAAGGCGACAGGGCGACCATCCATGAAGCAGCGCTCGATTTCTCCTCCCTGGCTCTCTGCTGCTGGATCCTTTAGCTCCCATATTCGGTGCTTCAGTGGCGACAAGTCAGAGTGTCGCTGCTTGACTGCATGTAAAAAGTGTATCAAGGCGTGCATTAATATAGGCCGCGTTTTCACTGGCTCCAGGTCGTGTATAGAACTACTTATGCCATGGTATGATGAGACAGACAGGGGCACGGGTGTGCAAACACTTACAGGCAACGTTCATCTCATGTCCGGGATGAGCGGGAGGCATAAGAAACAGCAGGCCTCCAGCTGAAGAAACAGTGCGCACGATTCAGCTGCACTAACCTGTCAGGAAGGCAGAGTAACTCCATGTGGGCACAGCTTTCCTCACTTTTGTGCTTTCAGGGGCACCTGCGTCTTCTTCTAATCGAACTAGTTCCGGGAGCTCGAGGCTGAACTCCCCGAGTCCCAGCTGCTCAAACCCCCTGTGGCCTAAGCCATAGCATTACATGGTATGTCTTGCCTACTGTTCCTTTTGCCTCCCGCTCATCCCGGACATGAGATGCATGTTGCCTGTAAATGTTCGCTCACCTGTGCCCCTGCCTGTCTCTTCATACCATGGCATAAGTAGTTCTCTACATGGCCTGGAGCCAGTGAAAACGCGGCCTATATTAATGCACGCTTTGATACACTTTTTACATGCAATCATGCAGCGACACTCTGACTTGTCGCCACTGAAGCACGGAATGTGGGAGCTAAAGGATCGAGCAGCAGAGAGCCAGGGAGGAGAAATCGAGCGCCGATCGATGGATGGTCGCCCTGTCCCCTTTTCTGTAGAGGACATGAAGCAGAGTTTCTGTAAGTTATTTCTTAATAAAGACTTTTTGATTTTAAAGTATAATTTGACTTGGTGTATTTTTTTCATTGTGTACTAAAGAATTTTTGTAAAAAAAAGTTTGATGTTACTGGTCCTTTCATGCTTTGCAAAGTGGCGGAGCCTACGCTGGCAAAAATTCACCCTTTAGTGAATTTGCCCTTATGAGTTTGTGCTAGCATGGTTTTATGAATAACAGATCTTGCCAGACTAATTTAATTGCATTTTACGAGAAAGTGAGCAGGAACATCCACTATGGGATGCCAGTGGATGTAATGGACTTTGCTAAAGCTTTTGATACAGTGCCACGTAGAAGGTTAAAGGAACAGTAACACCAAAAAATGAAAGTGTCCAAATGTTATGAAAATATAATGTGCAGTTGCCCTGCACTGGTAACTTGTGTGTTTGACTGTGTGTTAGCCATTCAAATGTACACCGAGGCCCAACAATTCTTACCATCCCAATAACTAGTAATTTCCTACAGCAGCCGCTCTGTTAGTTGCCAGAATTTGCACATTGCCAGTCCCAGCCTGTCCCCAGGAACACATGGGGCAGATTTATCAAAGTGTGAGATTAGAACTAACCACACCACTTTCTATTCATTCCTATGGAATTGTTATAATTGTATTTATCAATGGAGTTCACCATTTGATAAATATGCTTTTAAAAATCCCTTTGGTAAATTCTAATTACACACTTTGATAAATCTGCCCTTTAGTCTTTACTATGGTTCCCTAGTTTAATGCTTAATTATCCTCAAAAATGTATATCAGCACCCACTGTATTGACTACAGCATATCTTGTGCTAGGAACTTAGTTTCACCACTGATTAAAGGAAGGCTTTAATCCACAATTACAGTAGCAACTTAACAGAAAAACATAGGCAATAAGGAGCCATGAAACGTATTGCCCCGACTTTTTCATTGGTTGCTGATTGTTTACCTGTAGTAATTTACCAAATTGTCCAAAGTTTTTACAGGAGGTTTCTGAATACCCAGCATCATAACTGCTATAAGATGATGCAAACATTACAATTCATTCCCACAGATTTGCTATACATGCTTGCATACTTGTAAATTATCATTTCATTAAAAAATCTTCTCAAAAAATCTCATATAACCTTTTAACAGTCTTTTTCTTGGCTATTTAAATATGACATTTATGGTGCAGGCGGTGAATTTGTATGAATGAAGAATCTACATTTTGGTGCATATACCCATGGAGATATTGGCTTCTAACTTGACAGCCCATTGAATTGTGTATAGGCACAAAATCCAAGGTGCAGTAACCCATAGCAACCAACCGACTAGCTCTCTGCCCCAAGCCTCGTGCACATGTGTGTGCATGATTGGCCATGCAGAAGAGGTATGTGCCTGGCGCACCTCTGCCATTGCACCCTAGGCACATTCTACCTACCCCTAGTTCTGGCTCTGGCTTTTAAACTGGTGATTCGTAATGCTTTCTGCTTTCTTGGTTTCTATGAGTTACTACAACTGGGCAGATTCATGTATGAAAAGCAAACAGTATATATGGCTGTGTAATGCATTTTTCACTTGAGAGCTATCCTTGGTGCAAATGATATAAGTGACCCAATGGTACACAATACAACATTATTGGATAAAGTCAATGAAAGTTTCCAGAAAAGCTTGTGTTACTATTTTTTAATCACTTTTTTATTACAGACCCACCATGGCTGTTGTATGCATTCCTTAAAGGAGGAAGGCACTGAGGGTTGCCATGACTACAGGCGACTGTTGCCACCTTCCAGGTTCCTTGTGTGATTGTACTGACAGCGCCACCTTCCTGAAGTCTTTGGAGGAGTCAGATTTAGGGAGGCCACAGTATGTCACCCAAGTAACTGCCAAAGATGGACAGCTGCTGTCTACAGTGATCAAGGCTCTGGGTACACAAAGGTATGCAGAATAGTGTGCTAATTGTTTATTATTTTATTGTATCAATTCCCAAGGCTTGCAAAGAATAATACTATAAGGAAATGTAATAACATTATAAAAATGGTATAGGTATTCAAAGTTAAAATATCCACATATCCAAAGGAGATTTAAAGGGATACTAAAAGATTCCTGTAGTTGATGGTGTTACTATTAGTGAAACATTACAATTTTTTTTTTTGTCAAAATGTGGTGCTTAGTTAATAATAATAATTCTATTTCCTGTTGTAAGGCCAGAGTGCCTTCCACCTATGGCACTTAGTAACTTTGTGTAATTGTATGGCAGCGAGGCGCAGACAGCTCTTGCTATTGCATGTGCCCCTTCTTTTGCCTTCTTTGCTAGTCATTGAATCGCATCAGCCAATCAGATCAGGGAAATGCAAATTAAAGGGCCACGTGCAGTACAGAGTAATACGTGCACTTCCTCCTCTGTGCTAGTGTTGGTGAACCCCAGGCTTAAGCTGGTCATAGATGTTGAGATTTTTAAAATATCCGATCCTCATCGTGAGACCACGATTTTCTCGGAACGATCGTATGATCTGACCATCAACTAAAAAGACCAATTTGCCAGGAAAACAAAGGGGAGCTGCCTGCTTGGTGCTGCAAACATAGATAGATTGCACTGGGACCGACAAAGATTTTTTAACCTGGCCGATCAATTTCCTGACAGATGTTGGCCGAAAAATGGCAATATGTACGATCGTTCGAATCCCACTAACCGCACGATAATTTCGAAGTATTGGTCGGACTTCCCTAAATTCGGTCGTTCTGCAAGAAGAATTGTCACGTCTATGGGGAGCTAAAGTCAGAGAGAAGATCCCTAAGGAACTGTGCATTGCTACTTTTCCAGAAAGGAGCTTTGAGAACACTCCTTTTTTTTTAATTAAACCCAAATACAAATATTGTTAATATGACAAGATCTATTTATTTTCCAAAACTGTAAAAAAAAAATTAACTAATGCTTGGTGCAGTGTATGGAAGAAATCTCCTTTCCCCCCCTCCCCTTTCTTTCTTTTTTTTTTTTCCTTTTCTTTTTCTCGTCTCTTCTCCCTGTCCTGATCTGTTTCTCTTTTCCTTTCCTTTCCCATGCAACCCCTGTATGTATTATGTTTAACTATGATCTGTTGTCTTCAACGGCTGTTTACGTGAACATTTTATATCAATGTACTGAGATGTAATTATTGAATTTCTGCAATAAAGAAATATTGAAACAAAAAAAAAAATTAACATCGCCAAGAAGCAGGTGGTTCATATAGGGAACATAGGTCTTTCCCCTTATACATATTTAATAATATATTTACATAAAATATTTAAAGCACAAATATTGTAAAAGATTGTTTATAAACAATAGATACATTTTTGCTTTGTCACCCAGTGGGAGGGGGCACAGAACTATATCAGATAAGTTTACCTGCTCCTGTAAAAGTGTTCTGTTCCTTCATGATAGATACATTGTAAACTGTACTAGAGGTCATAAACCTGATAAGAATATGCTTGGACTTGCAGTATTGAGCATGCTTTCCTACATCAGCACCTTGTAACTTTATTTTGGTCACATTTTATGTTTCTATGCAATACTGACCTCTTTGTGTAATGGGTGGGTGTATGACTGTTCCACAAACATTTGCCTACAGTATGCAAAGGGCCATCTAATCAGAATAGCTTAGCAAGCACTGCTTTGTTACAATTGGTAAAACTGGAAAATACACGTTCTACTATATGTCATAAAAATGTATGTCATGTTGATGCATATATCTTGTGTAGTAACTTAAATAATTGTGTGAAATAATCAGTGCATAATAATTGCTTTTCAGCGTGGCACTCCACCCCCATTTTTTTCTGAGCTTTCCTTCTCACTTTGATTGTGAAGACTGTGAAGAAGGAGATCAATCAGGCATGTTCATCCAGCACCATCTTAACAGTCAAAGGGGCAGATATATTTACATGGGAATTTTCGCTTCGGAAATCTTCACCATGCTTTGCACAAGTACATCAGACGTTATTTTGTAACAACTACACACATTCTTCAAAATACATAATTTTGTCTCTGCAAAAGAACGCTGGCATACCTGAGTCAGCAAACATTTGTTAGCACAAAGATCTATCTTTTAAGTACAAGGCTTTCTTTGCATATTGCTATAGGCACTCACTTTTGTACCTACTAAGCAGCACACAACTGAGAGCCACCCATGTCTTGCCACTATACCACCCTTGCAAATGCTCTCCGTTTAGTACCCAGAGCAAATTGTTGCATTTTTATTGGTGGGTGGGTTTGCAGCAAGCACAATTTTGCAGAAATCCTGCAAAATAATGGCGAATTTTGGGTTAAGCCATGTTGATTTGTTATTTTTGCATATTGCTCTTCTTTTGTAAATTAGAGGTAAGAAAGCTAATTTGGCAAGTATTCCTATTAGCTGTTGATATTGGGTGTTCTGAATAAAAGGGAAGGGTTTAGACTGAAGTGTTGACTTAAAAGGAAATTAAAGATCAAGCCACCACCAATTCTTTACATTGTAATCAATGCATATTCGAAAGCTGAAGGAATAACACCAGAGTTTACAGCTGTATCTTTTTTTTTTTTTTCTTTAGTGATGGTCCTATCTGTCGAATATGCCATGAAGGTGGAAATGGAGAGAGACTGTTGTCCCCCTGTGATTGCACGGGAACCTTGGGGACAGTACATAAAACTTGCCTGGAAAAATGGCTGTCCTCTTCTAATACAAGCTATTGTGAACTGTGTCACACAGAATTTGCTGTCGAAAGAAGACCAAGGCCTGTGACAGAAGTAAAGTACCATCATTTAGCATATCTCAACCCCTCCTATATGCTATGTGCAACATTTATTAGTCTAAAAATACAATTATTTCCACAGAAACAGGTGGTCAGGTAATTGTTCTAATGGAATTATTATATATATGATTCTTTGATGTTGTATTGTGTGTTTTTGGTAGTGGCTTAAGGACCCAGGACCCCGGCATGAAAAGAGGACCCTTTTCTGTGACATGGTGTGTTTCCTATTCATCACTCCATTAGCTGCCATTTCTGGCTGGTTGTGTCTTCGTGGAGCACAAGATCACTTGCAGTTTAACAGTCGACTGGAAGCTGTCGGCCTCATTGCTCTCACTATAGCACTTTTTACTATCTATGTTCTTTGGACATTGGTAAGTATATTACCAAGGGGAATATTAAACAATTTAATTTTTTTCTTTTATAGCAATTTTGCCCTGGTTGGAAAAAAAAAGTTTGTTCAAAATACATCTTTTTCTTGTCTCAAATTACATGAAATGTGAACTCAAGCAAAAAAAGTGGCAATTGCCAAAAAGTGCATATTGCAACATGTACAGTTAGGTCCATAAATATTTGGACAGAGACAACTTTTTTCTAATTTTGGTTCTGTACATTACCACAATGAATTTTAAATGAAACAACTCAAATGCAGTTGAACTGCAGACTTTTTAGCTTTAATTCAGTGGTTTGAACAAAAAGATTGCATAATAATGTGAGGAACTAAAGCCTTTTTTAACACAATCACTTAATTTCAGGGGCTCAAAAGTAATTGGACAATTGACTCAAAGGCTATTTCATGGGCAGGCGTGGGCAATTCCTTCGCTATATCATTATCAATGAAGTGGATAAAAGCCCTGGAGTTGATTAGTGGGGGGTGCTTGTATGTGGAAGATTTTGCTGTGGACAACATGCGGTCAAAGGAGCTCTATGCAGGTGAAACAAGTCATCCTTAAGCTGCAAAAACAGAAAAAACCCATCCGAGAAATTGCTACAATATTAGGAGTGGTAAAATCTATAGTTTGGTACATCCTGAGAATGAAAGAATGCACTGGTGAACTCAGCAAATCACAAAGACCTGGAGGTCCACAGAAGACAACAGTGGTGGATGATTGCAGAATCATTTCCATGGTGAAGAGAACCCCTTTAACAACAGCCAAACAAGTGAACAACACTCTCCAGGAGGTAGGCGTATCAATATCCAAGTCTACCATAAAGAGAAGACTGCATGAAAGTAAATAGAGGGTGCACTGCAAGGTGCAAGCCATATATAAGCATCAAGATTAGAAAGGCTAGATTGGACTTTGCTAAAAAAAAACAGCACAGTTCTGGAAAACATTCTTTGGACAGATGAATCCAAGATCAAACGCTACGAGAATGATGGCAAGAAAAAAGTATGGAGAAGGCGTGGAACAGCTCATGATCCAAAGCATTCCACATCATCTATAAAATATTGCGGAGGCAGTGTGATAGCTTGGGCATGCATGGCTGCCAGTGGCACTGGGACACTAGTGTTTATCCTTGATGTGACACAGGACAGAAGCAGCCGAATAAATTCTGAGGTATTCAGAGACATACTGTCTGCTCAAATCCAGCTAAATGCAGTCAAATTGATTGGGAGGCGTTTCATAATGACCCAAAACATACAGCCAAAGCAACCCAGAAGTTTATTAAAGCAAAGAAGTGGAATATTCTTGAACGGCCAAGTCAGTCACCTGATCTGAACCTAATTGAGCATGCATTTCACTTGTTGAAGAATGGCCCACAAACAAAAAGCAACTGAAAGCCACTGCAGTAAAGGCCTGGCAGAGCATTAAAATGGAGGAAACCCAGAATCTGGTGATGTCCATGAGTTCAAGACTTCATGCTGTCATTGCCAGCAAGAGGTTTTTAACCAAGTATTAGAAATGAACATTTTATTTGCAGTTTTTTTAATTTGTTCAATTACTTTTGAGCCCCTGAAATGAAGTGATTGTGTTAAAAAAAGACTTTAGTTCCTCACATTTTTATGCAATCTTTTTGTTCACCCCATTGAATTAAAGCTGAAAGTCTGCAGTACAAGTGAATCTGAGTTGTTTCATTTACAATTCATTGTGGTAATGTACAGAACCAAAATGTTTTCTCTGTCCAAATATTTATGGACCTGACTGTGTGTGGTATTCTTATCAGACTGAGAAATACCTTATAACGCCACCTCAGGTATTTTCCACAGCAGTATTATAAACCTTTTCAGTGAACAAATTTAAAATGTGTATAGATCAAGATGCATAAGCAGCTGCATATTCCATTAAGAAAGTTTAAGACAGAATGCTACAGTATTTTGATGTATTTTTCCAGCTATAATACATTTAGATTTTACTTTTAGTGGATTTATTTATTAAAGTCCGAGTTCGGTTTTTTTGGTTGGTGTTTTTAAAGGGGAAAAACATGTTTGTTTTTTTTTATGTAGAAAAATAACTCAATTTATTTTGAGAGGCTATTAAAAGTACAAATAAAAAAGTACTCCATCTTATACCTGCCGAGGTCAGTGGCATATGTCCCTTTTACAATTGGAAGATATCATGATCTGCGATGGGTTTCGTACAATGATCCGAATAATTTGTTGTTTTTGGGCGATAGTCCTAAAAAATGGGAGTTTTCAGGCGTCCAATCCTAAAAAATTGTAGGATTCAGACTTTTTCACGATTATTCGTCTTTTACCGCACCAGATGTTTTTCAAGTAAATTTATTGATAACTACACTAAAGTGCACAGGAGTTTGTTCGAAGTGGTAGTGAGAAATTTTCGAATTCTGGTAAATAACCCCCTTTAACCAAAAAAAAAATACAAATTCCAGCTGGTTATGTGGTTATTGATTTAAATGAAAATTCCTCTGACTCCATAAAATAAAGCAGGGATGTGATAACTTGTGTGATTAAATCAGACAGTGTAACTCCTACTGATACTTTGTCAGACAGCAGTGAATTCAAAGAACCATGCCATTCCAGTATTAAAGAACTGACTAGCAAAGGCTGTCTTACTAATCGCATAATGCTGGCCATACATGTAGAAAATTATACAAAACAAAATATCATATTTGGTATTTGCATGGTGGCTAGACAATCACAACTGATGTCCATGTATTATGAATATCAGTAAGTTTATAGATTTGAAAACTTTATCTGGTGATGCACAAAATTTGTTGGTGTAGAGAGTAACCACAGCTCCTCTTAATTTCCTGCCACGTTTGGACCCTCACGTTGACTGAAAAAAAATAGAATTTTTGAAACTAAAAGCTTAAGCTCAGTGTTTTTCTCTCACAGGTGTCATTCCGCTACCACTGTCAGTTATACTCTGAGTGGAGACGGACCAATCAGAAAGTACTGTTGCTGATTCCAGACTCCAAAACAGCTACTACAATTCATCATTCCTTTCTATCCTCCAAACTTTTAAAGTTTGCATCAGATGAGACTACTGTATGAGATCTCATAAATGGACCACCATGAAATCCATTGGAGCTGGGAGCTGGGAAAGCAAGTTTACCCCCACCATATAATTAGAAACTGGGGAACCTGTTTTGTTTCCCTGTTAACAGTTTTAGAACCATTTTTGTTCTGTTGTATTTTATTTTATTTTTGTTTTTTTATTTAATTCTGTCTGCTAGGTAAAGCCACTAGAATGAACTTTGCTGCTTCAAAGTTTAAATAAAAAGCAAGCAATTCAGAATTTTGATAGCAGTTTCAAATCATATGTGAATTTTTTTTTATGGATTATATTGTCTGCAAATTTTTCATATGACTATTTCCACTCATTTAGGGATGGTATTTTGTATACTTTTTCCCCTTTGTGTCTGTGTTACCCACAAGCTTCTGCTAACTCCTTGTCAGAGCAAACTTTTCTGGAGTAGATGAAGTTAAATATTATTCCTACCCATTAAAGATGCAAGATGAGCTCAGAGGTCTAGGCATATTTCTAGCATTGAATGCACTACAAGATTTAGCCCACATATAACCTGTACTGTACTTTATAAACAGTTATGGAAAAAATAAAGCACTAAAAAAAAAGCAACCCAGCTCTTGTTTTGCACCCATATACTTGTGTTGGCATTCATATTATTTATGGAAATCTGCTTGTATTTAAATCTGCATCTACAAGGGGATATCAAGAAACGTATAACAAATCTTTTGTGCAACCATTTTGTAGGGTTGTCAGATTAGTTAGAGAAATGATCACCTATGGATAAGACCTATTTAAGTTTTCATTTGGATTCCAAATAAAATAGCAGGCCTTTAAGATGGCTCCACTGCTCATAAAACTCCAACACTCATAAGCAGGTTGCTGTTTATTGTAACAAAAACCAACTTAAAAAAAAACCACTTTCTGTATATTTTCAACACATATTTCAATACATAAGTAACTTTTCCAATGTGAAATACTGCTATAATGTGCATTTCTCTTGCGTTTAATGAAGCCTGGGCTGCATTTCTCTGTGCGTTCCCCTGCAGTGGAAAGCATGAATCATTCACCGCAAGTAAAAATGCTTTTCCCGACAATATGCTTTTCATTAATGGAGGGTGCTCCCTTCATTTTGATTTGGCACATTATATATTTTTATTTCCCAATCATGCAATTTGCATCGCATCCCAGAGTGATGCTTCCCTCTTTTGTGACTGGGGCATTTGTTCAGTGCCAGAGGTATTACTGGAGGAGTTTTTAGCAGAAACTATATATGTCTAGCCTTGCGACTTACAAGGATCAGCTGGAAGAAGCAAAGGGAACCTTGGTTACTGGATGTCTTCCTTTACCATGATTTTGACACTAATGTGTGGGTAAGTTACAAAACTATGTCTAATCTTATACAGCTGTTTTCTAATTATAATTTATATACAGCCGACGAATACCGAGCACTTACAGAGATTATTTATCATTTACATCAGTTCTTGCCCAGGTGGAGTTTACACTATACTGTATGTCCTATCACATTCACACAGACTAAGATTGGTTTTATCAAGAACCAATAAACATGCAGACACGGATAACATACAAAATTGTTGCCGGTAGTGCCTTAGCTGGAATCAAACCCAAGAACCTAGATATAATCTGGTATTTTCTAGCATCAGTTGAATTATTTAGCCATTGCAAATCTGTAAATGACGTCTTCCTAGTCAAATAAAATAGATTATCTCAGATCTTCAAAAGCTGCTCATTCTGCCCATATATCATGTTATGTGTGTGTGACAAATATATATGTATATACATACTCCAATTCCAAAGAGATCCGCACTCACAGGCCTTTTTTAAAAATTGACCTGAGTGCAGATCTCTTTCGAATCGGAATTGATAAATATATATATAGAAACAACACTAAAATGCAGCTCATCCCTTCTTATTGGGTGCACGAGGTGTGGCTTCTTATATATACTACACAATTTAACCCTAGCACTCCCAACCCCCACCTAATGGTGTCTTTGGAAGAGATCATGCTTAAGAAAGAGAAAAGCAGGTATTGTCTTTCTCCCCCCCCCCCTCCCAAAGATAATGTTCTTTTTTTACTTACTTAGTTAGGACTGATGCTTGGACCCTGCCTTGACGGGGCGCTTCAGCTTATGCATACTTTGTAAAAACTTTTTAACTAAAAGTGTCTCTTTTGTGCAGGAACCGGGCATGCACATCACTACTGCAAACTGCTTGTAGTGAAAACACGAGGGGAAATATTCTGCTACAAAATACTTATTTTGAAATGAAAAACATAAATAATGGAGCAATTTTTGAACCCCTTTAAAAACAGAGATGGTTTCTGTATTCAGTTTCACCAAATCATAAGGCTAAGCCCTTAAAACAGTCATTGCAGTTTTTATAAAAGCAGATTGCTTTATAAATATTACTGCTGGGATGTCTATTGCATTCTCATATATTAAATCTGTAGTATTTTACCACTTGGAATAAGTGGCAAAATACTACATTTCTGATGAACATCAGAAATGCATTCCATCAAAGGTGCTCCTCTCTCCTCCATTATCCAGAAAGCTCTAATTTACAGGAATGTTTTCACCTAGAGACTTAATTTTAATCAAATAAATTAAATTTAAAAAAATGCTTCCTTTATTCTCTGGCAAGGGTTTGCATGATACTGTGTCTGAGCTTAAAAGGGCATACCGATGCTACTACGCCTCATGCTAAGATGAAAAGGTCTAGTATAGTCCTTTATAGCTGTTTTCATTAATTAAGCCATAGCAGTTGCACCACTCACAAAAATGAACATGGATTTCAAACAAGAAATCTACCTTTGTATTTTTATTGGTTTGTCTGCTGCCATTGTAGTTACAAACTCAAAAAATGGTGCTTGGTTTGCACCAATACAAAATGTTTTTATATATATGTATACATATCCTCTTTTCAATATTATGCCTTCAACCGTGATATAAAGTCTACATCCTGAGGTCCAGTACATCAGGATGTAGCAGCCATAACATTGCAATTGGCACTGATTAAAGATGAGCACCACAGAGCTCCTGGATATGACTTGTTTTGCCCTGTTTGCTCTGCTTCCTCCACCAGTGCTGCATCAGTTCATAATATCTTCTACACAATACCAAGTTATTCACAACTCATCACAGGTTCTGACAGCACTGAAGTTTAAAGGATCTCTGCCCATCCATGGTGGGTGTGACACTGATATCCACAACATTATTCCCAGGAGAATCTTCATGGGCTGCCCTGTCCGCCATCTGTTTCTGTGAGACTATGCGATAGATCTCTGCATGAGATAAATTAGATATATGAGAGAAAGAAACATTAGGCACAAAGGGGGAAATGTAACAAAATTAGCAAAGAGCAAAACTTTGCGAATAAAAATTTCACCTGTCACAATTAAATATTATTCGTTAGGCTTTTATTGCATTGTGAATGTTAATTGCACACTGCGAACCTTTAACACCTGCTCTGGAGTTTAGTTAAATATTTGGTTGCAAAAAATGGTTTGCAATTGTGAAATGTTGTTACATACACTGCTAACGTTCAAAAAAGCAATTTGGTGCTAACTTTAAGATTAAGTCTTTGAGGTCTTTAATCAGTCAAAAATTGCACAAACATGGTTGCTAATATACGTTTTTGCAAACTTCTTTTGCGCTAACAAAACATATTAAATTCCCCAAAAATGTTTTGTAGCTAAACCCACAGAAGAAAACTGGTGCAAATTTACTAAATGGTAAAAGTCATTTGCCCCCCCCCCAGGTGCAGTGTTCTCCCTCCAGAATTTTTATTTAACTGCATGTCACAAAATCTTGCTTTTGCCTCTAGGAGCATGTTACACGGTTACAAAGGCTCAAAGCTTGAATCTGTTTGTACAGTATATGATGTGCAAGTTGTACTAGTGTCATTTTGGGCATTTTATGGGTAGGCCATTAGCACCCCTTCATGTGTGGCCTGTAACTTTACAGCCATGTTATCATTGGAAAAATTGTGTAATCACCGATCAGTTTTACTAAGCAATAACTCAAAAATGTGTCAGAATCCAAAACTGATTCTTTAAGTAAATTGCTGTGCCAGCAGTACACAGTTACTTAAACATTCAAGCCTTTTTATAGGCCTTGGGTTTTCTTGTACAGTTTTCTGGCTCATATACCAGCCATGTGCTTATCAGACTGAAAAATCTGCCTGGTCAGTTTTCCTGCATAATAATTCCCGCTCCTCAGCAGTTCTTGTCATCTGATGTGTTTACAAGGAGGAGGAGGACACAAGACATCTATAATATACTAAAAAATTTTAAATGAGGACTTTCTGTAGTATATTATTATACTGCAAACAGATCAACCTATTTAGCAATTAATGTGTGTATAAAAGTGGTAATATGTGTAACTAGGGGTGGTTCAGCTTAAAATAAACTTTTAGTATGATGTAGACATTCATATTCTAAGGCAGTGGTCCCCAACTAGTGGCTCGTAAGCAACATGTTGCTCGCCAACCCCTTGGATGTTGCTCCCAGTGGGAGGGTGCTTATGTTTGAATTTCTGGCTTGGAGGCAAGTATTGGTTGTATAAAAAACAGTTGAACTGCATAACAGAGCATCCTGTAGGCTGCCAGTCCATATAGGGGCTACCAAATAGCAAATTGCAGCCCACAATTGGCACCCCAGGAACTTTTTGCATGTTTTGTTGCTCTCAAATTTTTTTTTTACAAAACTATTTTAAAAAATGAACTTAAAGTGATACTGACACTAAAAATGTTGTTTTCGAAATATTAATCTACATGAAAAGTTACCTATAGGTCATGTTGATGGTTTTTCTATAATAGTTCTGCTTTTGTAAGTAATTGTCACTTGAAGTTCTTAAACCTGACTGTTTTTCCAACCTGACTGTCCCTTCTTAACCTGTCAGTTAGAGTTACTAATTCTAACAGACTCCTGCTGCACAAATATGACAGCCCCCTCATAGAGGAACAGGGAAGTAAGAAAGGTAATGTAAAAGCATCAGGCAAATACTTTTATGGCAAAATTATAAATAGCATTCAAAGACAATGTTATGATAGATAATAAGGTTATTTTCTGATGACAGTAACTCTTTAACTTATATGTACACAACCCCTTTAATTTAGGTCAGATCCCTATGATCATATTGCAGCCAGATAAGGAACAAATTGCTTTTAATGGTTGCCCCAAACCTAGTGAGTGGTATGTAGCTGTAATTGCCTATCACCTCAAATTGTCTTGGTTAAATAAGTCCCAATTAGTAAAATAGAAATTTGATTACACATCTCATCCTTCAATAACTTTCAAAATACACAGTATATTTACTGTGATTTACTACAAACAAAAATATTTCTGACCTTACCTGTCAGGATGTTCTTGAAGGACTCCTCCACATTGGTTGAATCCAAAGCGGAAGTTTCGATAAATGACAAGTTATTCTTTTCTGTCAGAAAGAAATGCGTAGGGTGCTAAATTGCAGGAAAATAGGAAACGTTGATAAACTCTATCTAGTTATCTATCTCTATCTAGTTATCATGGGTTTGGAATGTACCAAGGCCACATTGCAGATCCATACTATGACCATTGTGTGCCAAGAACTGTTTTCCTGTATATGATTTTGTTTGTTACAAAAGAGACAACAAGCTCCTAGTCCAAAAGAAAGATGTAATTTTATAAGCAAATTATTAAAAAACTGTGTTGTCTTTTCTACATTGCCAGGCTTGGAGGCTCAGGCCTATTCTCCTATGGTCATACTGATATTCAGCAACCACAATTTTATACCGTGAGTGCACATGTACTTAAAAAGTGCAAGGTTAAAAAAAGAATAATGAAAACATCCCATAATGCAGCGTTTCTTCCTGGTCTGCTAATTAATGTGATTAATTAATGCATCTGCCCCAACTTCAGAAACTGCCAAATGTAACACTGCAAGAGTAGTTACTAGACCCTGATCTCTTGGGAATCTAGGGATGGTTATTGTAAGACACCATTTTAGTGTCTGCTAATAGTACTTTTGTTATTAAACCAACACATGTAAATATCTTATATGAGAGAATAACTCTAAACAGAAAAGGTTTTAGTAGTTGTGCATTTTGCCTGCTTTATTTAGGTGCAACCTGGTGACTTGTTAGATATAACTGGGATTATGCAGTCTATAAATGTAATCATAATTAAATATCACATTTCCAGAAAGCTTTTGCAGCCAACTACAAGAAGTGAAGTTAAAAAACGCACCTGCAAATGCACGCGCCTCATCTGTGGGAACAGCTCGAAGATGACGCAGGTCACTTTTGTTCCCCACCAGCATTATGACAATGTTGTTGTCCGCATGGTCCCTCAGCTCTTTGAGCCAGCGCTCCACGTTTTCATAGGTCAGATGTTTTGCAATGTCATAAACTAACAGTGCTCCCACTGCACCCCTGTAATAACTTAATGAGAAATTAAATGATTAACTACAAATTATCTCAGTAAGTGTTTCTCATTTACCTCAAGCCACCAACAGTTATACCACGAATGTAGACAATCCACTTCTATAAGCTTCTTTTATGCTCATCTATGGCCAGATATTCTAGGAGACTCACCAGAAGCCCTCTATCTGCTAATTTACTGAATGTATGTAAATACATACAGTGAAAAGGGAGTTTCATTCGTCTATATCAGGGATGCCCCCCCCCCATTGTGTGCCCCTCCACATGAAAGTCTGCCTGCTGTGTTTGCTTACCATATGTAAAATTTAAAAGGTATCACTACAGAGATAAACTGGTCCCTGCATTGTTTAAACCTCTAATTCAGACTGTAATCCCCTGTATTGTTCACACATTTAATCCCCCCTGCATTATTCACACTTGTGACACCTCTATTGTTCACATCCTAAAGCCCTGCACTGTTCACACCTGAGACTCAGACAAACTGCCTACACTGTTCACACCTTGCTAATGGGGCACCAGCACTGTGTCACTGCATGTAGAACATCTTAAAGTGGTCCTGTGTGGGCCACACTCTGCCTGCCGTATGCTCCCAGTGTGTACCATACTTTGCCTGCTCTATGGACCCTGTGTGTGCCATACTCTGCCTACCCTATGCTCCCTGTGTGTACCATACTTTGCCTGCTCTATGCACCCTCTGTGTGCCATATTCTGCCTGCCCTATGTTCCATGTGTGTTCCCTACTTTGCCTGCTCTATGCTCCCTGTGTGTGCCATACTCTGTCTGCCTGCTGTTTATAATTTATCTTATGTTTAAATAAAGTATATTGATTTCACTTACGGTCGGGAGTCGAGCGATCTGTGAAAAAAGCCCAGGAGTGCCTGCTTCTTTATACAGATATGTCTTAATATGACTTAACTTTTTTAACATATGAATGACATTCCTGCAGTGAGCACCAACCATTTGGTTTTTTGGCGTGCTATTAATGTGGACATTGTCTTGTGGTAACATGGGTGTAGTTTAAAGTGGGTGTGGTCTAAAATCAGGGAGTGGCTAACACTGGCTTCCATTATCGGCCCTCCACCATGTAGACCAGAAAAATTCTGTACCATAGAAGTTGGACAGCACTGATCTATATCATAAAGACACATTCCTGTAAAAAACAGGAGCACATCACCACAGTTAAACACCCTATAGTGAAAATCATAGAACTTACGCAGATGTGATGGCTCTGTATCTCTCCTGTCCAGCTGTGTCCCAGATCTGAGCCTTTATAGTCTTGCCATCAACCTGGATGCTCCTGGTGGCAAATTCCACTCCAATGGTACTTTTACTCTCCAAGTTAAATTCATTACGAGTAAAACGAGACAGCAGGTTACTCTTACCCACTCCAGAGTCTCCGATCAGAACAACTGCAGGGAGTAAAAGGGGGGAAAAGTAGTTTGCAAGATGGGTGGTGCACATGTAGGCCTAATATCCATTCAGTAAATGAAGGCTTTTTTTTTAATGTACCACCATTAAATTGTCCCCAAGCTCCTCTTCCAAAATGAATCATTCAGAACTACCAGAAACTTACCATGCCCCTGTGAGAGAATTTTAGGGACAATATTGTTTTACAGAAGAACAAGGGTTTAAGTTAACTTTGTATAATATAAACTAAAGGTGGTCATACATTAACGAGCCAACCTCTGGGTTATCCAGCTTATCAGATAGGATAAATGTCCTTAAATGGATATTGTGTGATTTAACTAAAGTCCTGGACACGGACTGTGATGCAATAGAATTACAAGAGGGTACTGCACCTGGGCTCTAAAGGTACCATACATACATACACATTAGGAATTATGAGTTCCTTCAACTGCCGAACCAGATCTGTAGCAGTCATGTTACAGAAGATACACAATCTACACTGCTCACGTGGAATTGATAAAACAGTTAAAGAAAGTGTCACACCTTAATAGTGACACCTTTTTTAGGAAATCTTGATTCCTAAAGACTTCAATCTGAAAAATCCAATTGAGCAAGCCCACAGCTGATCTGCAGATCAACTATGCATCAGAAATTCTGAAAGGCTATGAAACCAACTCATCAAAAGCTGCTAAAACATCAAAACAAATGTACATCAGGGTCACAACAGAAATTGTAGTTTGACCTTTCCAACCTTAACAAACAGGAAAAAGTCATCTGTTCTCTCAAAGTTCTCTCACCATAAAACCAGCAGACACAAGGGGTGCAGTTATCATCAAGGACACAGTGATATACATACAAGAAACCTAGAGCTGTCTAATAACATCCATTTCTGTAAGGTGCAGGAGGATTCACTGATATGAGAAGTAACTAAAGTAGATAGTAAATAACCTACATACTGATATTAGGGGTCATTTAAACATTCTAATTGAGGATTCAAAAGTGGGCTGCCCAAAAATCCATCCAAGTGGGTAATCCAGGAGGGCCTATAATCTCTATTTGGGTGGTGGAAAGCCTCTTGTTAGAAACACACTGATTGGGTCCTAAATAATTTTTTTTATAGCAGTGAAACCTAAGCATATTATTTTTTTCTATGGTAATTGCAGAATTAATAATAAATGTATACAACCAGCTCTAATCCTTGCACTATAAATGACTGATGATAATTACAAATAATAATTAGCATGGAACCATATATCTCCGAGCAATGCAATAGGCTGCAAAGTAAAGGTGAACAGCAGCTCACCTGATGGAAAAGATGACCTGGGTGTAAAACCCCAGGTCCGTCACCTTCGGACTCAATCTATGCAATGTATGTGATGAAATGAAAATAATATCAGCTTCTATCCCACTCACCAAGTACAGCAGTTGGCTCGGGTGCCATGCCCCGAACCCGTAGCTTGAGGTGAGGATACAACCAAAGAAACGAGCATGCACTCCTGGAGCCAGCCAATGTAGTAAAAACGAAGTTTATTCCATATTAATAAAAGTTACACATCCTAACGCTTTTCATATGCACCGATACGTAATCATAGGCACGTAATATATAGATTATGCATCCGTGGATATGAAACGTGTTAGGACGTGTAGCTTTTATTAATATGGAATAAACTTCGTTTTTACTATATCAGATAGCTCCAATAGTGTGTGCTTGTTTAATTGCAGAATTAAGGCACAGAAGTAAGACACATTACATCCACATGGACACAGATATGCAAAAGTACATAATTAGGCACAGTAAGTCATGCATCAACCACTTGTTTTAGTCTAAGCTCTGTGCCACAAAAAGCTTTAAAAAAAACTGTTTTGAAAAAGTCACAATTGTCCCTCTGAACAGTGGTGTGAGCCATATATAAACATTGGCACATTACTACTATGTACAGGGCCAGGGAAATAAAAATAAAAGAGCCACACAGCTGAGTTGTGTTTTTGTCCAAGAAGGTAAAGTGCTGCTGACTGTGTAGGGAAGTGGGGTAGAAATTGGGAGGGGAGGGCCTGACACACACAGGTAAGGGTAACCCCTGGAGGGACCAGCTAATACTAAGCAAAATCCTTCTCTCAAATGGCAGGATGGATCACACAAATTAATCACAATGAGTAAAATGCACTTCCCAACATTGTGAGTGCCAATATGGTGTAGATGCAGGGTCAGATTGGGCCTGGGGGGACACTGGTAAAAAACCCAGTTGGCCCCGGTGCTCGTGGGACCCGCTGCTCCCCCGGCTGCCCCATGAAGACCTGCACCTCTGCGGCGTTCTTGCATGTGTGCGTCTTTGGTGCATGTGCGCCCCAGCAGTTTCACGGTCGGGAGGGGGCAAAGTTCTGTCAATACATTATTACATTACAAATTGATATGGTTTTAGCCAAATGTCTACTGATAGATGATCTAAATTCTATACATATTAATACCTACTTCTGTAAAGGGAAAATATGTAGTATTATTAGAAGAAGGGGGTTTAGCTTTAGTCTGGTGATAACCCCTTTATTAAACATGTTCAAGAAACAGGGAAACTGAAGCTACCCCATGTTTGTTTTTGCAAGAAAGATAAACAGATTACCTGTGCACAATCCTTTCCCCTCTTTGTTGTGACTGTTTTGTTAGCATTTGCCCATTATGTATTATCTGTGCAATGGTAATCTAATTTTCTACCAGCCATTGACTAAATATGGAACACTTTTAATCCCCTTGTTTGCCCTGTTTTGCTCAAGAAATAAAACAAAAACCAAAGCTTTTTCATGATTAAAGTAGGCCTATTTTTACACAGATAAGAAAAAGCTGCTGTATACAGTAACTTCCTCAGCAATAATTTGCTTAAAAAATTAGTGGGAGTTCTCTAGGAGCCATAAATACACGGTATTGATACTGTCTGAGGAAAATGCTTCTGAGCAAGGATTATAATCATTTTTATGTCTTCTAGCACCCCGCCCATTGTGGTTTAATTAAGAAAAGAATTTATGTTGCCTCTGTGAGAGCTACAACTCGTTAGGACTTACCGAAGAGATTTGCCTAAATAGAACTTGAGCACATACAGTTTCTTAAAGGGATTTTAGGTAATACTCTGACTTAGGGCAAGATTTATCAAAGGTCGAAGTGAAGGTATTTCTAAATAATTTTTGGGTACTTCGACCATCGAATAGTCCAACTTCGATTCGAAGTTGAAAAAAACTTTGAAATTCGAAGGTCGAAGTAAAACGTAGTAGAGCTACTTCGAATCGTACGATTCGGCCCACTTCGACCCCAAAAAACTTCGACCTCCATTTGATTGGTCTTTTTGAATTCAAAGTTCAAAGTTTTTTCAACTTCGAACTTCGACCTTTGATAAATCTGACCCTTATTGTCTGTAGTAGGTTCACCATACATAAGCCCTAAAACCAGAAACATATAAAAATGTGAAATTGCTGCAGAGCTATGCAATAAACCAGCTTTATGCAACATTGGTGTGCCGTCCTTCCTTTGGTTTTTATGTAGTTTAGCAGTGGGGACGCTGCGGGCTGAGCACCCAACGAGAGGTGAAGAAAAATCTTTAGGGAGGTGAGCTTGGAGTGGTCGCTTCGTTTGGATTGAGGCCTCTGTTCCAAGCACTTGTGTATTCATTAGATTTTACTATGTGGATTTGAATGTGACCAAATGCAGGACTCAGAACCTGTTCATTTCCCATGGGCCCATGACATGTTATAAACTCTGGTGGAATGACATGAGTCAGGTATTGGGGTATCTACAGATTGTGCAGTAGACACTTGACTATATATGGAACAGCACCTATAAAGGGGAAATTGGGATTTTAGCTCATGGTATAACAGCTGTTACTTTTGCAAATAACATGAGGGTGGTTAACAACTCTGCTAGAATGCACATTCACTTTCTCAAGTTCACTTTCGCCATAAGGGGAACTTACCCCAGGAGCTACCAAAAGCAATGATCTGAATGGCCTTTTTCTTGTTACCAAGAAGCCTTCATAGCGCTATAATGTCATTGCACAATTGCCACAAGATGACAAAATCACACAGTGGTTTCCTACTTCTACAAATATCAACAACCTCACGTCTATTAGTGTATGTATGTGTATGTATCTATAGGAAAGACTGCATTCGACTGTATGATGCACAAAATGAAGTTATACTGGACATAACTGCAATATATGCTAAATGTACACAAGTGTTCAACTTAGCACCTGCAATTGTTCCATGTCACTGAACACTGCTTACTCTATTTTAGTGCAGCTGATGGGCTATTTTTATTGGGTGTATGGATATGTGTGGCAGTTTTTAATTGCAAATTAATCTTTAAGATTCATTTGCTTGTAGCTGTGCTCCGGCTGTTTCTTTACACAAGGGCCTAATGCTCATCTAATGATACCTATGCAAACGTATATGCAGTAATGCAAGTTTACTATCGCATCAGAACTCCGGTGCTGTTGGTTATGCAGAAGCACATAGTTCTGGTGCATTGGCAGCTAATATTAGGCTTGGGCGATTTTTACCCATTTTGTTTCGCCAAAAATTCACAGACGGCGAAATGTTGCCGACACCCATTAAAATCTATGGGCATCAAAAAAATCATTTTTTTGTCATTTTTTTTTTAACGTGCAACGCCATACAAGTCAGTGGGTGTCATTTCCGTGGTGAAACAAGGCGAAAAAACTCACCCATCCCTAGCAGCTATGCTTCATCTGTAGCAAAGCAATAACAATAAACTCGAATGGTTAGATACCCTGAAGCAGGGGTCCCCAACCACCGGTCCGTGGACCAGTGATGGACTGTGGCTGTGCCGAACTGGGCCCCCTGGGTCCCAGCTGTAGGCTATAATAGCTGCAAAAACAATGAAAAAGGCACTTATTACCTGCAATCCCAGCTCCCTGATGCGTCATTGCCATGACAACAGCTGTGCAACGCCCTGGAAGCTTTCTACAGATTGCGATAAGGACCAAAATACTGTTTGGACAGTTTTTTGGTAAGCCTGAAATGCACCCGCACATCTAAACCTTTCCCCTCCGTGCCCGTGGTGCAAAAAAGGTTGGGGACCACTGCCCTGAAGGATGACACAACCCACCATTCAGTCTGAACTACAACTCCTATCATTAGACTAGGATTTGTAGTTCCATGATGGTTGAAATGCATTAGCATAGGCTAGAATAGTCTAAGCACAAATAGTGAACAACATATGCCTTCTGCTGCCTTGTCATGAGATATAGATTTGCTTGAGAATGCAGGCCCCTTATGGGTGGCTCAAGGAGGGACAGCTGGCATACTAAAGTACCAGTAATATCAACTGCAATGGAAAAGAAGCTGCATTATAGGAAGGACATCCACCATCCAGGATCAGAAATCATTCATATCCTTTGGAGATTATATCATGCATTCATATACATTCAAGTGAATATGCTGCGGATGTAAATTCAAGGTTGCAGTGTATATATTGCATGGGATGCAGTGGTGCTTAGCTGAACAAGGGTTAAGCTATTACACGGAGAACTGAGCTCAAAGAGAAATGTGACATTTCCTTCCTGAGTTTGGCTGGATCAGGATATAAAAGGGAATCCTGTTTGTACAGAAGGGATGCGACACAAAGATAACATTGTATGGCCCCAGGCCCCCACCACAACAGGGCTACTGACAGCACACATTACACAGTGCAGCAATACACAATGAATCACTGATCACAAATACACATCAATATGCAAATACACACCCCAAGCACATACACACAAATGTGATACATACACACAATGATCCCCAGCCCAGGAACGTGTCCATTCAAATCCACAGGGTCTGTAGATCACATCTCATCCAATGATTCCTGAATAATACAAAGCTATGTATGCTTATGGTCATTTATTCCCAGTAGAGTATATATAAAGTAGAGTATATATATTTCAATGAGAATATCTGCCGGACACACCTTTCCCCCAGTCTCTGTGTGTATAGATGGCTCTGCATTGCTGCACAATGTCTCCCAGGCGCTCCTTGCTTAGGTGAATTTCCAGACTGGCTGTATGTGGGCTGGATTCCCTTTCATCTCCCTTAATGTTCAACACGACTCTTACCTTTAAATAAATAATCGTACTCATCATCACGGGTCCCCATGTCGCGATGTCCCGAGGCTTGTCTAATTGTGACAATAGAAGGCGACCAGGAATCAGCCGAACAAGGAGTGAACCGACAACAGCGCCACCTGCTGCGAAACGCATGTCTAACATCTGCCGTGACTCTGCAGGCTGCGGATCAACTCTCCCGTTCAGCGCCATCTAATGGCGAAAAGTATGAATAGCTACAATGTGACAGTTTTAAAAAGAATTCGCAGCGAACGGTTTAGCGGATGAGGAAAGAACCTGCAAGTCCTTAGTCTGTTGCAGCAGCAATGCCTTGGCTCTCTGTAACGGCCTGTCAGATGCCAAAGGAGGATGCGGTGCTACATCCAAGTATTATCTATAGGACCCCTCACATGAGATTCTACAAACACCATGATGTGACCAAACCCTTCTAATACCCCTGCTCCTGTACCTATACAAGGGCTTAGGTTGCTTCAGGGTAGGACTACACGGACGTTTTTGGCGCGATCCGACAGGTTGATCCGACGTGACATGACTGTCAGTTGCAGACGCTGCGACTTTATCCACCAATGCATTTACTTACCTTATTATCTACAGTAATTTCAGTTTAACCTGAGCTTGCTACAAGAATGCAAGATCCTCCTAACTGATGTGCCCCTTAAAGGGTTTGTTTACCTTTGAGTTAACGTTTAGGGGCACATTTACTAAGCGGCGAAAATCTGCCAGTGAAGGCTTTGTAGGCAGCGCAAAACTTCGACAGGCAAAAATTCGCTCAGACAACGCTAATTCGTTAACATGCGAAGTTGCGTCCAGGGCGCCGAACACGGGCAAAGTTGCACTACCGTTAATTCAGCAAGCAGAGAGAAGTGGCGATATCATTGGCTAATTTGCATATGGTGTGAAGTTAAAGTTGAATGGATGTATATGTTGCAGCAAATACATTACATTACACAAACCCAGGGAAGCTTAAAGGAGAAGGAAAGGCTAAAATTAAGTAAGCTTTATCAGAAAGGTCTCTATAAATACACCAGTAAACCCTCAAAGAATGCTCCTCAGAGCCCTCTGTCAAAAGAAACACTGCTTTTCTTTCCTTCTATTGTGTATACATGGGATTCTGTATCAGACTTCATGCCATCAGCTTAAACCTCCAGGGCTAGGGCTTGAGCATGCTCAGTTTGCTCCTCTCTCCCTCCATGTTGTAATCTGAGCCCAGATCTATGAGTGAGCCAGGTGAGATTTAGGCCAGAAGTGATGTCACAGCAAGCCAATATGGTAGCTGCTACCCTAAACAAACAGAGAACTTCTAGAGCTGTTTACTCAGGTATGGCAAATCAATCTGTAGAATAAATATACTGTTAAAGCTTGCACTATTGTGGTAAACCTATTGGTGATAAACTGCTTTGGTAGCTTTCCTACGCCTTTAATAAAAGAAAACAGAGTTGTTATAATGCCCTACACATGAGCCCAGTGTATAGTTTATGTGCTATATGTTAGGAAATGTAGGGGGGATGCTGGTAGGTGTAGGTAGATTAAGATAGGTATAAATAGGTAGGTTAAGAAAGGTATAGATAAATAGGCTAGGTATAGAAAGGTAGGTTAAGATTGGTATAGATAGGTAGGCTAGGTATAGATAGGTAGGTTAAGATAGGTATAGATAGGTAGGCTAGGTATAGATAGATATGTAAAAATAGGTATAGATAAATAGGTTAAGATAGGTATAGATAGGTAGGCTGGGTGTAGATAGGTAGGTTAACATAGGTAGAGATAGGTAGGCTAGGTATAGATAGGTAGGTTACGATAGGTATAGTTAGGTAGGTTAAGATAGGAATAGATAGTTAGGCAAGGTATAGATAGGTAGGTTAGGATAGGTATAGACAGGTAGGTTAAGATAGGTATAGATAGGTAGGATAAGATAGATAAAGATAGGTAGGTTAAGATACGTATACCTATCGTAACTGACCTATCTATACCTATCTAATCCTACCAATCTATACCTATCTTATCATACCTATCTATACCTATCTTAACCTACCTATCTATACCTATCTTAACCTACCTATCTATACCTAGCCTACCTATCAATACCTATCTTAATCTACATATCTATACCTATCTTATCCTACCTATCTATACCTAGCCTACCTATCTATACCTAGCCAACCTATCTATTCCTATCTTAACCTACGTATCTATACCTATGTTAACCTACCTATCTATACTTATCTTATCCTACCTATCTCTACCTATCTTATCCTACCTATCTTACCCTACTTATCTATACCTAGCCTACCTAACTATCCCTATCTAAACCTACCTATCTATACCTATCTTATCCTACCTATACCTAGCCTACCTATCTATACCTAGCCTACCTATATATACCTATCTATACCTAGCCTACCTATCTATACTTATCTTAACCTACCTATCTATACCTAGCCTACCTATCAATAACTATCTTAATCTACATATCTGTACCAATCTTATCCTACCTAACTTAACCTATCCTATCCTACCTATACCTATCTTAACCTACCTTATCCTACCTATCTATACCTATCTTAACCTACCGATCTATACCTATCTTACACCTATCTTAACCTACCTTTCTATACCTAGCCTACCTAGCTATACCTATCTTAACCTACCTATCTATACCTATCTTAACATATCTATACCTATCTTAACCTACCTATCTATACCTAGCCTACCTATCTATACCTATCTTAACCTACCTATATATACCTAGCCTACCTATACCCATCTTAACCTACCTATCTAATCCTACCTATCTATACCTATCTTTTCCTACCTATCTATACCTATCTTAACCTACCTATCTATACCTAGCCTACCTATCTATACCTATCTTAACCTACCTATCTATACCTAGCCTACTTATCTATACCTATTTTAACCTACCTATCTATACCTATCTTAACCTACCTATATATACCTAGCCTACCTATCTATACCTATCTTAACCTACCTATCTATAACTATCTTATCCTACCTATCTTAACCTACCTATCTATACCTAGCCTACCTATCTGTACCTATCTTATCCTACCTATACCTATCTTAACCTATCTATATGTAGCCTAACTATCTTATTCTACCTATATATACCTATCTATACCTAGCCTACCTATCTATACCTATTTTAACCTACCTATCTATACCTATCTTAACCTACCTATATATACCTACTACCTACCTATCTATACCTACTATATCTAACCTATCTAACCTACTATCTACTATCTATCTACCTATCTTAACCTACCTATCTATACCTAGCCTACCTATCTATACCTATCTTAACCTACCTATATACTACTACTACTTACCCTATCTTAACTACCTATCTATACCTATCTATACCTATCTTACCTACCTATCTATACCTATCTAACTACTATCTAACCTACCTACCTATCTATACCTATCTTAACCTACCTATCTATACTACCTACTTATCTATACCTATTAACCTACCTATCTATACCTATCTAACCTACCTATATATACCTACCTACTATCTATACCTATCTTAACCTACCTATCTATAACCTACCTATCTACCTATCTTAACCTACCTATTATACCTAGCCTACCTACTACCTATCTTATCCTACCTATACTATCTTAACTACCTATTATACTATCTTTTCCTACCTATCTATACCTACTAACCTATCTATACCTAGCCTACCTATCTATACCTATCTTAACCTACCTATCTATACCTAGCTACTTATCTATACCTATTTTAACCTACCTATCTATACCTATCTTAACCTACTATATATACCTAGCTACCTATTATACTATCTTAACCTACCTATCTATAACTATCTTATCCTACCTATCTTACCTACCTATCTATACCTAGCTACCTATCTGTACCTATCTTATCCTACCTATACCTATCTTAACCTATCTATATGTAGCCTAACTATCTATTCTACCTATATATACCTATCTATACCTAGCCTACCTATCTATACCTATTTTAACCTACCTACCTATCTATAACTATCTTATCCTACCTATCTATACCTATCTTAACCTACCGATCTATATCATCTTACCTATCTATACCTATCTTAACCTACCTTTCTATATACCTACTACTATACCTATCTTAACCTACTACCTATCTATACCTATACCTAGCCTACCTATCTATACCTATCTTAACCTACCTATCATAACTATCCTATCTTACCTTCTATACCTATCTTAACCTACCATCTATACTATCTTACCCTATCTATACCTAATCTTAACCTACCTATTCTATACCTAGCCTACCTAGCTATACCTATCTTACCACCTACCTATCTACTATACCTATCTTAACCTTAACCCTTATACCTAGCCTACCTATCTATACCTATCTTAACCTACCTATATAACTACCTACCTACCTATCTATACCCCATCTTAACCTACACTATCTAACTCTACCTACCTATACCTATCTTACTTCACTACCTATCTATACCTATCTTAACCTACCTATCTATACCTAGCCTACCTATCTATACCTAGCCTACCTATCTATACCTATCTTAACCTACCTATCTATACCTAGCCTACCTATCTATACCTATTTTAACCTACCTATCTATACCTATCTTAACCTACCTATATATACCTAGCCTACCTATCTATACCTATCTTAACCTACCTATCTATAACTATCTTATCCTACCTATCTTAACCTACCTATTATACCTAGCCTACCTATCTTACCTATCTATATCCTACCTATATACCTATCTTAACCTATCTATATTAGCCTACCTATCTTATTCTACCTATTATATACCTAGCCTACCTATCTATACCTAGCCTACCTATCTATACCTATCTTAACCTACCTATCTATACCTAGCCTACCTATCTATAACTATTTTAACCTACCTATCTATACCTATCTTAACCTACCTATATATACCTAGCCTACCTATCTATACCTATCTTAACCTACCTATCTATAACTATCTTATCCTACCTATCTTAACCTACCTATCTATACCTAGCCTACCTATCTTACCTATCTTACCTACCTTATTACCTAGCCTACTATACCATCTTAACCTACCTATCTAATCTACCTATCTATACCTATTTTCCTACCTATCTATACCTATCTTAACCTACCTATCTATACCTAGCCTACCTATCTATACCTATCTTAACCTACCTATCTATACCTAGCCTACTTATCTATACCTATTTTAACCTACCTATCTATACCTATCTTAACCTACCTATATATACCTAGCCTACCTATCTATACCTATCTTAACCTACCTATCTATAACTATCTTATCCTACCTATCTTAACCTACCTATCTATACCTAGCCTACCTATCTGTACCTATCTTATCCTACCTATACCTATCTTAACCTATCTATATGTAGCCTACCTATCTTATTCTACCTATATATACCTAGCCTACCTATCTATACCTAGCCTACCTATCTATACCTATCTTAACCTACCTATCTATACCTAGCCTACCTATCTATAACTATTTTAACCTACCTATCTATACCTATCTTAACCTACCTATATATACCTAGCCTACCTATCTATACCTATCTTAACCTACCTATCTATAACTATCTTATCCTACCTATCTTAACCTACCTATCTATACCTAGCCTACCTATCTGTACCTATCTTATCCTACCTATACCTATCTTAACCTATCTATATGTAGCCTACCTATCTTTTTCTACCTATATATACCTAGCCTACCTATCTATACCTAGCCTACCTATCTATACCTATCTTAACCTACCTATCTATACCTAGCCTACCTATCTATAACTATTTTAACCTACCTATCTATACCTATCTTAACCTACCTATATATACCTAGCCTACCAATCTATACCTATCTTAACCTACCTATCTATAACTATCTTATCCTACCTATCTTAACCTATCTATACCTAGCCTACCTACCTATCTATACTTAGCCTACCTATCTATACTTAGCCTACCTATCTATACCTATCTTATCCTACCTATCTATACCTATCTTAACATACCTATACCTAGCCTACCTATCTTATCCTACCTATCTATACTTAGCCTACCTATCTATACCGATCTTAACCTACCTATCTATACCTAGCCTACCTATCTATACCTATTTTAACCTATCTATACTCAGCCTATCCTATTTACACCTATCTACATATCTTTTTAAACCTATTTAAACTAATCTAAACCTATATCCCTATCCATCTAATCTCTTCTAAACCCACTTACCAATCTTATTCTAAGTAAACCTATCTACTTAACCATCTAATCCTTTCTAAACCTACATATTTAAAGCTATCTACCTAACTATCCAAACATATTTACCTACATATCTAAACCTAACTACCTACCCATCTAAACCGATCTACAACTACCTACTTATGTAAACCTCATGAGGAAACTTCGGGCGACTTCGGACCCTTATATGTGTTCTTTAGGATCTAGCCAGTCACCTCATATTTTATATAACTTACCAAGGTAGTTTCTTTGTTATTTGGCCATTCTTTTTTAACTTGTACCAGAAGGATCTAACCAGAATGGGATTGCTGGATCAGAATTAGCCTTTCAGTGAAGAGCTATAACCTTTTAAGCATATATGAGGAGGATTGATAAGAGGGTACATCTCCTAGTGGACACTCCCTCTACCCATATTCATGAGTTATGTTTGGATTCCCTGGTATTATTAGAACTGTTTTTGTTTGGATGGTTGGCAGCACTTGCTTGCAAAAGGTATGTATCACAGTCCAGACTATATGGAAATAGTCTGCTACTGGGTTAGAGCACTTGGGACAGGTTTAAGATAAGTCAAGGTTCATTCTGTGTAACCTTTCTGGGGTAAGATAAATCCTATATAGGTATTTAAGTTGTGTCAGTTTGTCTTGAATTTCATTTTAGTGGAGGAAACAGCACATACATATTGTGATGTTTGGGGGATCACAGCGGGGTTTTTTCACCAAACATGCAGGCCACTCCACGTTAAAGGAAACATTTAGTTTATTTTCTTCAGTTCACATAAATCTCTCACAGACAAGCAGTGGCATAAAAATCAAAACAGCTTCAGTTCAGCAACAAATAAGTCCCAACAAAAGAGCCGTGTACTTGCCAAGAAAACTTGCAGTGTCCAGTCTGCCGGGAGTGAACTCCCTAGTCTTTTAGAAAAGAACTTTCTCCAACTCCACAGTGAGTAGCCATACAAGAAAACCAAACCTTTCTGTTTAACACAGCAGTGAGTTTCCACACACTATCACCTGCTGCTCACCTCCATTAAACACCCCTTGGATGTCCAGCCCACCTCTGGCTGGTTAACCCCATGGTGTCTTTTAAAGAGGTAATTTTAAAACCTAAAGAATGGGGATATATACCGGTCATCTACAATATATCCCCCCCAGCTTCTACATATCCCCCCCTCTGCCTCAACCCAGGGGAGGTGGAGGCACCAGAAGAGCCCAAACAATGGACTCGGGAAAGAGCATCAGCATTCAGGTGCTGTTTTCCTGGTCTGTGCTCTACCCTAAACTTGAACTCCTGGAGTGCAAGGAACCACCGTGTTACTCTGGCATTTGCCCCTTTTTTCTGCTTCATCCATGTGAGTGGGGCATGATCAGAAACCAGCCTGAACCTTCTACTTAAAAGGTAATAACGGAGCAAGTCCAAGGCCCACTTGATGGCCAGGCATTCTCGCTCAACTATTGCATAGTTTTTCTCTGCTGTAGTCAACTTTCTACTGAGGAACACCACGGGATGCTCTTCCCCATTAATGACCTGTGATAATACAGCTCCCAAACCTACATCTGAAGCATCGGTCTGGACAATAAATTCCTTGGAGAAATCTGGAGCCACCAAGATGGGGTGAAGTGCGGACTTGAGCTCCAGAAAGGCCTTTTCAGCATCAGTGTTCCACTCAATCATAATTGACTTATGATCTTTGGTCAGGTCTGTTAATGGAGCAGCTATAGTGGCAAAATCGGGGACAAACCTACGGTAGTACCCAACTATTCCCAGGAAGGCTCGTACCTGTTTTTTTGTTTTAGGGCGGGGCCAGTTCTGGACTGCATCTATCTTATTTAACTGGGGTTTTACTAGCCCTCTTCCAACGATGTACCCAAGGTACCTTGCCTCTTCCATACCTAGGGCACACTTTTCTGGGTTCACTGTGAATCCTCCCTCTCTCAAGGAGTCAAGAACTGCCTGGACTTTAGGCAAATGGGACTCCCAGTCCCTACTAAAGATAACAATGTCATCCAGGTAAACGGAGGTGTACCTGTGATGGGACCTCAAAAGCTTGTCCATTGCCCTTTGGAACGTAGCGGGGGCTGTTTGTAAACCAAAGGGCATTCTCCTATATTGAAAATGGCCATCTGGAGTGGAAAATGCAGTTTTCTCCCTTGCTGCCTGAGTTAGGGGTATTTGCCAATACCCTTTCGTGAGGTCCAAAGTGGTGATATACCGGGCAGGACCCAACCTCTCTATAAGTTCGTCTACCCGGGGCATGGGATAGGCATCAAATTTGGAAATTTCGTTGAGTTTTCGGAAATCATTGCAGAATCGCAGAGTACCGTTGGGCTTGGGTACCAACACAATAGGACTCGACCATTCACTCTGTGACTCTTCAATAACTCCTAATTCCAACATTTTTTTACCTCCTCTGAGACAGCCTTCCGGCGAGCCTCTGGAATACGGTAAGGCTTGAGACACACCTTTACTCCCGGCTCTGTAATTACGTCATGCTCTATGACATTAGTGATCCCAGGCAAATCAGAAAAAATATCTTTGTTTCTCTGCAGAAACTCCCTGACTTGCTGGGTCTGAGCTTTTGACAATGCTGTTGCCACACGGACACTGTCAGCACCAACCTGAGACTCAAGTTTCCCACTAGCCAGTGCCGAAACTGGTTCTCTATCCCTCCAAGGCTTTAACAAATTTATGTGATAGATTTGGTAGGGCTTTCTCTTACCAGGTTGGTGAACCTTATAGTTCACCTCACCCACTTTTTCTACAATTTCAAATGGGCCCTGCCACCTGGCCAAGAATTTGCTCTCTACAGTGGGAATCAACACTGCTACTCTATCTCCCACCTGGAATTGCCTCACTTTAGCGGACCGGTTGTATACCCAGCGCTGAGCCTCTTGGGCACTTTGCATGTGTTCCTTAACCAGTGGCATCACTACTGCAATTCTTTCCCTCATTTGAGAGACATATTCCAAAACACTTTTGTGGGGAGTAGCTTCACTCTCCCAAGCCTCCTTTACAATATCAAGCAGTCCCCGGGGCCTGCGCCCATACACCAACTCAAAGGGGGAGAAACCTGTGGACGCCTGAGGCACCTCTCGAATTGCGAATAAAAGAGCAGGTAATAAACAATCCCAATCCTTACCATCTTTTTGCACCACCCGCCTAAGCATTGTTTTTAAGGTCTTATTAAAACGTTCAACCAAGCCATCTGTCTGAGGATGGTAGACAGATGTATGTAACTGCTTTATCTGGAACAAGTTACACACACCGGCCATAACCTTTGACATGAATGGGGTACCCTGGTCAGTGAGTATCTCCTTTGGGAAGCCTGTCCTTGAAAACATTAGGAACAGCTCACGGGCAATGGCTTTAGATGTGGCATTCCTTAAGGGAATAGCTTCCGGGTGGCGTAATCAAGGATTACCAAGATATACTGATGCCCTCGGGCAGATTTTACCAGGGGACCCACTAAGTCCATGGCTATACGTTCAAATGGTACTTCGATAATGGGTAAGGGCACCAAGGGGCTACGAAAATGAGAAGCCGGGGCTGTTAACTGGCAGGTGGGACAGGACGCACAGTAGGTTTTTACTTCAGACTTTAAACCTGGCCAGAAAAACCGGTCTGTGATTCTTGCTTCGGTCTTCTCTGCCCCCAAGTGTCCACCCAGGCATCATTATGCGCTAGGTCAAGTACCATTCGTCTGTATGGCCGGGGAACTAACAATTGTTCAACAACCTCCTCACGGACCTTGGTGACTCTATAAAGCAGATCACTATTTACAGCAAAGTGTGGCCATCGGTTATCTGCACCTGGTTCTTGGGGAACACCATTTATCACCACCACCTGTTCTCTAGCATTAACTAAGGTGGGATCCTGCATCTGGGCCGTGCTAAAGGCTCCCCTTGACACATCCAGATCAGGAGATACGGGATTTGATGAATCATTCTCATCATCCTCCCTAGCATTACCTGTAATGGAGAGAAATCCCCCCCTCAGAGGACAGTTCGGTCTTCTGACTGGGATCCTCTATTGCCTTATTACTTTTCTCCTGAGTTTGGGGCAGTGACACATTATCATTTTGAAAATCATACATCACATAATTTTCAATATCACTGGGTATATCAATTATCACATCCCTTGGGTTTTGGGGACCCAATCCCACCCTCAAGTCAGTGGTTTCCTTCCCCACAAATCCCAGAACTTTGGAAAGTCACGTCCCAAAATAGCGGGGTGCAACAGTTTACTCACCACCCCAACTTCATGCACAATGGATTCACCGGCAATAGTGATGGTCACTGGGACTAGCGGGTAGGACCGGATATCCCCATGGATACAAATTACCCGGAGTGATTTGGCTACTGGTTTGAATTCTCCAATAACACTGTCTAGTACCAGGGTTACCATACTCCCCGAATCTAGGAGAGCCTTGACAGGAATCTGATTGATGTAAACATCACACTCAAATTGCCCCTCAAACAAGTTTACACTGCCGATGCAGTGTAAACTTTCTGTGCATAACAGGAAAGCTGGGTGATAGCCCCACACTCCATGGTCTCGTCTTTCCATGGGCACTGTGCTCTAGTGTGCCCCCAGGCTTGGCACTTCCAACACTGCCCGTTCCCCCCTTTCCAGGGTGAAGAGGTATCGGTGGGTGCCGGTGCCGGTGATGGCACTTCTCCACTTTCTTTCACACTAAGCCTAGGACTCTGCGGGGAACTTTTCCTGGCCGGTGTAGATTTCTCCGGACGTGAAATGGCGAATGGTCGCTGACGGTTGGGAGCAAGTAGTTCCTCGGTAGCCGTGTACCTCTCAACCATCTCGACCAGCTGATCCGCTGTTTTGGGGTCCCCATGACTCACCCAACGCTGTAGGTCAACGGGGAGGGACCGAAGGTACCGGTCTGTCACAACTCGCTCCACAATCTGGGGTCCATTCAGATCCTCGGGTTGCAGCCACTTGGTGGCCAAATGGATAAGGTCATGCATCTGTGACCTAGGTGGTAGGTTGGTTTGATATTTCCACCTGTGTACCCTTTGGGCTCTGACTGCAGTGGTTACCCCTAGGCGGGCCAGGATCTCTGCCTTAAGCCGATCATAATTCATGGCGTCATCTGGGTTAAGATCATAATACTCCTTCTGTGGATCGCCAGACAGAAATGGAGCTATTAGGCCAGCCCATTTATCTCGGGGCCACCTTTCTCGCTCTGCAGTCCTCTCAAACGTGGCAAGAAAGGCCTCCACATCATCCGTGGGACTCAACTTTTGGAGAAAATAACTTGCCCGGGTGGTTACCTGGTTCCCCTGAGCCACGGCAACGGACTCCCGTCCTGGAGCACACTGCTGTACAGCCTCAGCCAATGCCTTGGCTTGGGCAATTGTAGCCTCGTGTAAGGCGGTGGCTTGTAAAGTTACAGACTCTCGCAAAACAAGCAACTGAGCATCTGTGGAGTGCTGTTGAGATACCATGGCCGATAGCTGGGCCTCCAGGCTCTTTTGCTGAGCATCTGTAGCCTGCTGCTGCACGACCATGCTCTGCTGTAGCTGAACTGTAGCTCGAGCCAGTTGCTGCAACAGTTCCTCCACCTTAGCAAAAATGGGTTACTGGCTCTTTAAATGTCAGTTTTCAGAGAGAGAAGAAAAAAAAATGTCTTTACCCTTCGGTAGTGCCTGCCCGCATCCGAGCACCAGTTGTGATGTTTGGGGGATCACAGCGGGGTTTTTTCACCAAACATGCAGGCCACTCCACGTTAAAGGAAACATTTAGTTTATTTTCTTCAGTTCACATAAATCTCTCACAGACAAGCAGTGGCATAAAAATCAAAATAGCTTCAGTTCAGCAACAAATAAGTCCCAACAAAAGAGCCGTGTACTTGCCAAGAAAACTTGCAGTGTCCAGTCTGCCGGGAGTGAACTCCCTAGTCTTTTAGAAAAGAACTTTCTCCAACTCCACAGTGAGTAGCCACACAAGAAAACCAAACTTTTCTGTTTACCACAGCAGTGAGTTTCCACACACTCTCACCTGCTGCTCACCTCCATTAAACACCCCTTGGATGTCCAGCCCACCTCTGGCTGGTTAACCCCATGGTGTCTTTTAAAGAGGTAATTTTAAAACCTAAAGAATGGGGATATATACTGGTCATCTACAATATATCCCCCCCAGCTTCTACAATATATATGTTAGAGACTATTTAGATTAGTTTCTACTTATTAGATAACTGGTATACAGTATGTAATAATGCAATATTACAAAACAAAAATTAAAATTTTCATTCATTCATCTGTCATTTTCATGATGTTACAAGAATGAATCCGATCCTCTATCTCAGGGCTGTCCAACTGGCGGACAAACCCCCCTCTTGTGGCCCTCCACATCAAAGTCTGCCTGCTGTGTCTTTTTACCATATGTAAACTTTAAAAGGTATCACTACAGAGATTAACTGGCCCCTGCATTGTCTAAACCACAAATTCAGACTAATCCCCTGTATTGTTCACACCTGTGATCCCCCTGTATTGTTCACAATTGTGACACCTCTATTGTTCACTCCCCTAAAGCCTGTACTGTTCACACCTGAGACCCAGACTGAAACTGCCCACATTGTTCACCTGTTCACACTTTATTCAAAATGCTAATGAAGTACCAGCACTGTGTCACTGTATATAGTACATATTAGACTGGTCCTGATTCCTGTCTCCTGCTCTATTCTGCCTTCCCTAAACTCCCTGTGTGTGTCACACTTTGGTATTTGTTCTGGGGGTCTGTTAGCATTTGAAAATTATTGGGTATGTCTTAATATGACTTTTTTCACATATGAGTGGCATCATTGCCAGGGCAGGCACAAGGTAGTTCAGCACCCTAGGCAAGAGCTTCAATCAGTGCCCCCTGTCCTGCATTACCATTTCCCTCCTTACCATGATGGTTTTTAAATAAAGAGAGCAAGAAAATGTACAACACTTTTTCATTTATATTACTGCCCCCTGTACCTGTACCAGCCCACCAGCATTTGAAAATTATTGGGTATGTCTTAATATGACTTTTTTCACATATGAGTGGCATCATTGCCAGGGCAGGCACAAGGTAGTTCAGCACCCTAGGCAAGAGCTTCAATCAGTGCCCCCTGTCCTGCATTACCATTTCCCTCCTTACCATGATGGTTTTTAAATAAAGAGAGCAAGAAAATGTACAACACTTTTTCATTTATATTACTGCCCCCTGTACCTGTACCAGCAGCCATCCATCATACAGCCCTCCTGCAACCATCATATTGCCCCCAATCTTTACCTGTGTCAGCAGCAGCCAAAAATAAGTCTGATCACATCATATTGTCCCCAAGTATTTATGTACCTGTGCCAGCGCCCAGCCCAGCAGCAACAGCAAACATACGGGCCCCAAATCTGTGACTGGCTGTGCCAGCAGGAAGCTCCACACGTTACAGTAATAGAAAGAAAGTCTTCAGTTCAGTGCAACTGTGCAAGGCTGAGAGCAGCGAGAGCCACACCAAGCAGCCCGTCAGCTCTCTGCCTCTCTCTGTCATTCATCACATCAGTGACGTCATTGACGCATGTACGCACATCACGCTGCACCGCACAGAAGGAGCTATTACTTGCCGGCAAGAGGGAGAAGGGGATGGATTCCATCCAACAGGGTGACCATGATTACTGAAACAAATTATTAAATAAACGCTTGAAAAAAATTGCGCCCCTCAATGATGGCGCCATGACAGCCGCCTACTCTGCCTACCCCTAGTTCTGGCCCTGATCCCTTCAGTGAGCACCAACCATTTGCTTTTTTGGTGTGCTATTAATGTGGACATGGTCTTGCGGTAACATGGGTGTGGTTTAAAGTGGGTGTGGTCTAAAAACAGGGAGTGGCTAACACTGGCTTCCGTTAACGGCCCTCCACCAGGTAGATTGGAAAAATTCCGGCCCTCAGTACTATAGAAGTTGGACAGCACTGCTCTAGTGGAATGTATTAATGTGAAACATTTCTCTAGGGCTAAAGACCCTTAGCAACAATCAGCAGGCAGTATTTACTGGGTTTAGCGCTAATACAGTAAGAATATTCAAAGCAAACATCTAATTGATATATATGGATACTAGACCTGAAGGAAATTTTATGTTAACAAGAAACACCAGATACTTCACTGCAAGAATACATACAAAACATGCAAAGCTTGTGTTATGAAAGCACTGACAATAAACCGTTATTCACTGGATTACTTTAAGTACTTTTCCAATCCACCACATGACAGAAGAGACAAAAGGAATAATAAACTAAGACAGAGATTTTAATCAACAGTTTTGCCAAACGTTTGCTGTCTAACAGTCCAGTTATAATATATACCATATGCCCCTGTTATATTAAATAACAGGCCCATTGTATTGGGGGGGGGACAAACCCTGCAACAACAGCGGGGCCTGTTCAGGATCGGCAGACGGCTTGTGTTGCATAGTTCACCCCTAGGCATTTTTTTTAAAAATTTTGCTTAAGGGTCCAGGGAAAATACTTACTTACAATTACCCCCTGTATAATAAAATTCTGAAAGAAGCACATGATACAAACTTGGGTGTTAGGTCTAATTACAAACCGAAGTCATTGTAGTTAGTTGTTATTAAAGACTACATAAAAGGCTAATAAAAATAAGATAATAACAGTGTTATTGGGAGTGTTGTGCAAATACACAAGTGCCTACTGAACAGTTTAATATGCATGAGAGCAATATAAACCAAATCATTGCCATCACAGTGATTGCAATGTATCTGGACATTTATAAGTAATTATGGAGTAGTATGATGCTTTGCATCATCACAACAAAGAGCATCCACCTAACAGTTCCAGACACGTACAGAACCTTTGCCAAGGAGCATAGAAGCTGTTCTTGCTACCTTAAAAAAGGTGCTTAGAAGGGTACCCTAATTGCACAGCCAGTTTTTCACATTAGATTTAAAAATCTTTGCTCAGAAAACACCCCAGTGCTCAGATGTTCCTGGGAAATGAAAGAGCCACACTGTTATCTTTTTGCTGAAAGTGGAGTAAATCATTATGCAGGCTGATAGGGGATCCCAAACTTTTTCATATGAATGTATATTCATATTTACACATTCCTATAAATATTGGCTTCCCATTATTTGAAAATAATGCCATTTTCTTTTGTATGTATAAGACTTAATGTTAAGGGCATCTGATCATTCTCATGGATTGTTATTGACTTTACCGACATCCGTGCCCCCCTAAATTAGGTCATCTATTTTTTTAAAGAATAGGTCTGGTAACAATGTTAGGTCTTGCTCACACTGGCATTTGTTTGACAGATGTTTCTTACCATATTAAAGGCCAAGCTTCACTGCAGTTATCTTGATTTCAGTAAAAACTCTGTGATTTAATGGCCATTCCATTACAATTCTGTAGAGATGGGGATTGGGCATCGTTCCTACTCATATTAGATAGCAAGAGACTATCAGCAAGAGACCAACAGCCTGGTGCAGTGAAAATGAGGTGCTCTAAAGGGTCAAAAATCTGTCATCAGAGCATAAAACTGCTTATTTAACACTTGGAAGAGACACAATTCCCAACATCCTCTTGCAGGCAAAAGGTAGAGACATCCCCCAAATTATTGTGACTGAAATAACTTTGCCATACATTCAGGTCAGCCATCAGGGGGGACAGTTGTAGGGGGCCCCAAGGGTAAGGGGGGCCCTACCACGCCACACTTACTTGATTAGCTGGCCCCCCATCTTTCTGAGAGCTGCTGACTTCCTGAAGGCATGGACATTTAAGGGGCCCTGGCCACCAATTTTCTCATAATGTGGGGGGGGGGGCCCTGGCCACCAATTTTTTTTTCTCATGTGGGGTCCTAGCCACCAATATATTTTAATGGGGGGGGCCTGGCCACAAATCTTTTTTATGGGGGGCCCTGACCACCAATATCTTTTTATTTTTTATTAACATGTAGGAACCCTAGCCACCAATATTTTTTTTGTTTTTTTACTGTGTGGTGGGGGGCAGACCTGTAGGTGGGGCTTGTGGTGGGTGCAGCCCAGGGGGCCCAGGAAATTTTGTCGTATGGGGCCCTGCGATTTCTGATGGCGGTCCTGCATACATTACCTCTATGATCTTCACGAACCTCGGGAACACTGGATTTCTGGACACTGCAATGACGGGTACATTGGGGAAAACCTCTGGCACCATGAGAGGGGTGAGGGCTGTTACTATGGGCTGCGCATAACCAGCGATATCCATGCAGTCGCTACCCCCTTCTTCCCCTCCGCTGCCCCCACCCTCTTCTCCACTCCCCCCACCCTCAGCTCTATCACCCCCAGGAAAGACCTCGCTTCCCCTGTTTCCGAAGTCATGGAAGTATCACCTGAATAGTATGGGAAAGCGGCGAAGGAGGAAGAGGAACGCAGGTAACGGTTTAGAATAGTTCTGGTTTAGGCCCAGACTGGCAATCTGTGGGTTCTGGCAAATGCCAGAGGGGCTGCCATAGAAAGTCAGCATTAAGTGGGCTGGTGGGGGTTGTTTGGGCCTGTGTGCACCTGAAATGCCAGGGCCTATTTTAATTTTCAGTCCAGACCTGTTCTGGTTGATGCAATAGCAGTGCAAGAACTTTTGGCAGAGAGCAGCATTCCCATTGTCGATCCCTGGGAAAGCATCCGTATCCTGGCCTCCCTTGCAGAACCGATATGCCATGAGCGGCTTTGTCCCAGCCATTGGCAGCAGCGACAGAAACAAATGCACGCTGTCATTTTACAGCAATAGCTTTAGCCTCTCGGCTTCACTCCCTACACTAGGAGCACGCTGCTTCCGGCACAGACAGAGGACGTTGCAGCCAGTACAAGAGTATCCAATGTCAAATAGTCTTACGCAATACCTGCATCAGCATTTGGTGGGGAAGATGTTTGACCTTCGGCTAATTCTATTCTGTTTTTGCTGAATATATCTAAAATGTTACCGTTTTTATCATAATTATATTCAACAGGGGAGGACAAAAAAAGCATGCAAATAAGAAATATTTCCTCTTAGGTTACAAAGTCATAACATATCAGTCATCAGACTATCCTTTCCCGTGCATTCCATCACTAGTGCCATGAAGTTTACCCCCATGAGTCAGTCCACTGCAATTATTTCACTGTTATTATTATTAATTATTAAAATGTGCCAAATTGCACATATTTCAGCTCTTCATGTGCCAAATTCTGTTACCCATAGCAACGGCAAAACATTTCCCGTGCATTCCGCCACTAGTGCCACGAAGGTGACCCCAGCTGAGTTAGTCCATTTAGTTTAGTGCAATTTTACTGTTGAAATTTACCATAACACTGAGCTCAAAATGCCAAATTGCACATATTTCACCTCTTCATGTGCCAACTTCTGGTAACCATAGCAACAGCAAAACACATGAATTTTATTAGTTATAAGACATAAAAAGTAATGTTAGCAATTCTGTCTATGTAATCTTTATGGACTTCTTGTATGTATCTAACTTTCGGCCTACAGAGTTTTTGTTTAGCCAAAATCAATTGCGTTGAATGTCAAGACCGAAGGGAACATCGCTTTGCTGAATGTCAAGATGTAAGGGGGCCCATTTAGTTGCTGAATGTCTAGTAGTCGTAAGGGGGGCCATTGCATCTCTTAGGGGCAGATTTATCAATGGTCGAGGTGAATTTTCGAATGAAAAAAATTCGAATTTGAGCTATTTTATTTGTACTTCGACTAGGGAATAGTCCAAACTTGACTCGAATTTGAAAAAAATTCAATAATTTGAATTGCTGTTTTAACCTATGGGGGACCTCCTAGAACCTATTTGGAGTCAATTGGTGGACTTTGAAAATTCGAAGTTTTGAATCGAATTCGATATTCCTTCAATTCGAACAATTCTAATTCGACCAAATACGGACATATCTGACCGAAAACTGACCTACTAGGCTCAAAAAAAAGTAGACTTAATTTCGGTTGGTCTTTTTGAATTCTAATTTCGAAGTTTTTTCAATTCAAAATTCGACCCTTGATAAATATGCCCCTTAATATTGCATTGTAAGGGGGGACTATTGCGTCTGTTAATGATGAGTCGTAAGGGGCAACTATTGCGTCACTAAATATCGAGACATGGGGGGACCATTGTGTCTCTGAATGTCAGGTCGTAAGGGGGAGGGATTATTGCTTTGCTGAATGTCGAGACGTCATACGCGACATACCCCTCTTTCATCTTGACATTTTTCGTTATTTTTCACATATGCAATGGTCCCCCCTTACATCTCAAAATTTTTCTCAAACACAATGGTCCACCCTTATGTCTCGTCTTTTTTTCACATTTTTCACTTACGCAATAGTTGCCGCTTACATGTCTACATTTTTCACATATGCAATGGTCCATCCCTTACTTCTCGACATTTTTAGATATTTTTCAAACACGCAATGGTCCCCCCTTACATCTCCACATTTTTCACATATGCAATGGTCCCCCATACGTCTCAACATCTTTCCTAATTTTTCACATACGCAATGGTCCCCCCTGACGTCTCAACATTTTTAACATACGCAATGGTCCCCCTTACGTCTCGAAATTTTTCAGCATTTTGCACATACACAATGTTCTGCCCTTAGATCTCCACATTTTTCACATATGTTGAATGTCGAGATGTCATGCACAACATACATAAAGGTCCCCCTTACATCTCGACATTTTTCTCAAACACAATGGTCCACCCTTACGTCTCAACATTTTTCGACATTTTTTAAATACGCAATGGTCCCCCCTTACTTCTCAACATTTTTCACATACACAATAGTCGCCCCTTACATGTCAACATTTTTCACATATGCAATGGTCTATCCCTTGCTTGTCAACATCTTTAGATATTTTTCACATACGCAATGGTATCAGAACTCACCGAATGGAAGAGGTTTTTGATGAAAACTGACCTCACCTACGCCTCCCTCCGAAAGTAACAGTCACTGGAAATGGGAACAGGACTGTACCTCAGTAGCGGAGTGGGCAGGAGTGCCGAAAATCCAAAACGTCAAAGCAGGCAGGGATGATCAGAAGAATGGTCAAGACGAGTCCAAGGTCAATGCAGGCAGCAAACAGCAGAAGTCAAAACAGGCCGAGTCGAATCACAGGAATCAAGTTTGAAGAAAATAGCTTAGGAATCAACACAGGAGCGATGATCACTTCGCAATGCAACAAAGTTCAAGGTGACCTTTTAACCTATAGCGCCGGCGTCGAAAAGGGCGCGAAAAAGTGCCAGCGTCAGGACGCCGGCGTGACGCCCGCGACTCTCGTGACCGCGTCGAAACTGAGCGCCCGCGAGGCGCCCGCGACGGACGTAACCGCGACGAAAACGGGCGCCTGCGTATGACGTGGTGCTGGTCACGAAACTGGAGGCACCATCTTGAAAAGGGGCAGACATATCCTTACATTGCCCCCCCTCGACGGGCGGCCTCTGGACGACCTGAAGATTAGGTTTACTTGGAAATCTAAGGTGAAAAGTCTTGATCAACCGAGGAGCATGGACATTGTTAATTGGTTCCCAGGAGTTATCTTCAGGTGGATATCCTTTCCATTGGATCAGATACTGAAGTTGGCCTCTATAGATCCTAGAGTCCAAAATCTTTTGAACCACAAATTCTTGAACCCCTTGGACAATTGAAGGTTTCGGTGGTTGTCTCACCCGATTAGGAAACACATTCTTAATAAATTTCTTCAGTAAAGAAACATGGAATACAGGATGGATCTTGTATTTGGCAGGTAATTGTAATTTAAAAGCAACTGGGTTAATTTGTTTAATAACAGAAAAAGGACCCAGGAACTTCTGTCCTAATTTTTTAGACGGACAAGATAATTTCAAGTTACGTGTAGAGAGCCACACCAAATCACCGACCTGAAAATTAGAATTCTTCAAGCGCCTTCTGTCCGAAAATGTTTTAAAAGACCGTTGCGCATCTTGAATATTTTGTTGAAGGATTTCAAAATTGTGTTTCAGAAACAAAAGTCTCTCTTGAGAAGCTGGAACCGGAACTTCAGTAATACCTGGAAGGGACGTAGGATGAAACCCAAAGTTTGCAAAGTATGGAGACTGTTTAGTTGAATCATGAACTGCATTGTTATATGAGAATTCTGCTAACGGTAATAATGAAGCCCAATCATCCTGTGAGAAAGAAGTAAAACACCGAATATACTGTTCTAAGGTTTGATTGGTTCTTTCAGTCTGCCCATTGGTTTGGGGATGAAAAGCAGAAGATAAAGAAAGCTGGATATGAAGACCTTGGCAAAGAGATTTCCAGAATTTGGAAGTAAATTGTGACCCTCGGTCAGAAATTATTTCATTTGGTAACCCATGTAGACGAAAAATTTCCTTCACAAAGACGCTAGCTGTAGTAGCTGCAGACGGAAGACCTCTTAAAGGTATAAAATGTGCCATTTTTGTCAACCTGTCTACTACAACAAAGATGGTATTGAACCCTTCAGATACAGGCAATTCCACAATGAAGTCCATAGAAATACTATCCCAAGGTCTCTTAGGAACAGGGAGTGGATGTAGTAGTCCCATGGGTCGGGAACGTGGTTCTTTAAATCGAGCACATACTTCACAGGACAGGACATAAAGTTTACAGTCCTTAGACATCCCAGGCCAATAAAATTTCCTTTGAGCCAACTGCTGTGTCTTCCTAACACCAAGATGACCGGATAAAGGATGATCGTGAACAAACTGAAGAGTCTCCAGACGGAGATCTTTGGGAACGAACACCTTATTGTTGACTAAGACAAGACCATCTTGGACAACAGCATCTTTAGGGCAGCAGTCTTTCGAGTTGGCGGTTTCCCGAATCTTGGTTATTAACTCCGCTTGGAGAAGAAAAAAATTAGCTGGAGACAATATATTTTCGACTGAAGTATCTTGTTCATCCATCGAATATAAACGAGATAGGGCATCAGCTTTCCCGTTCTTGGACCCAGGTCTGAAAGTAACATGGAAGTTGAACCTAGAAAAAAAAAGGGCCCATCTCGCTTGTCGTGGACGGAGTCTTTTGGCAGAACGCAGGTACTCCAGATTCTTATGATCAGAAAAAACCAGTGTAGGATGATTAGCTCCCTCTAATAGATGTCTCCATTCCTGAAAAGCAGCTTTGATGGCGAGTAATTCTCGATCCCCGACATCATAGTTTTGTTCAGATCTAGACAGTTTCTTAGAAAAGAAAGCAATGGGGTGGAGTTGCTCCTGAATGTTGGCTCTTTGAGAAAGAACAGCACCTATAGCTGACTCGGAGGCATCAACCTCGAGAATAAAGGGCAAAGCTGGGTCCGGATGTACTAAGATGGGTGCAGAAGTAAAATGACTCTTCAACTCTTCAAAAGATGACTGTGCTTCCTTTGACCAATGAAATTTCTTAAGGGTACTGGTAAGAGAGGTGATGGGAGCAATAATTTTAGAAAAAATCTTTAATAAATTTGCGATAAAAATTGGCAAACCCAACAAATCTTTGCACCTCTTTTCGGCTGGAAGGAGTAGGCCAGTTCAACACAGCAGAGATCTTACGGGTATCCATTGCTGTCCCATTAGCGGAGATTATAAAACCGAGGAACTCAATAGTGGTCTTCTTGAACTCGCACTTTTCTAGTTTGGCATAAAGTCTGTGAGTTCGTAACCGTGAAAAAACCTTTTTAACATGAGTTCTATGTTCTTCCAAAGATGAAGAAAAAATGAGAATGTCATCTAGATAAACAATAACAAATAAATCAAGAAAGTCTCTGAAAATGTCATTGACAAAGTGCTGAAAAGTTGCAGGGGCGTTGCACAGACCGAAAGGCATAACGAGATATTCAAAATGCCCATAGCGTGTCCGGAAGGCTGTCTTCCATTCATCACCTTGTCGAATACGTACCAAATTGTAGGCTCCCCGAAGGTCTAATTTGGTAAAAATACATGCTGAACGAAGCCTTTGAAAGAGTTCTGGAATTAGGGGCAGAGGATATCGATTTTTGATTGTAACTTTATTCAAGTCCCTGTAATCAATACAAGGTCGCAAAGAACGATCCTTCTTTTCCACAAAGAATATGCCAGCCCCAGCAGGCGACGTGGAAGAACGAATGAATCCCTTCTTTAAGTTCTCATCAATGTAATCTTTAAGAACTTTGAGCTCAGGCTCAGATAGGGGGTAGATTCTACCGAAAGGAATAGCTGCTCCAGGTAATAAGTCAATTGGGCAGTCGTAGATCCGATGGGGCGGAAGAATATCCGCTGCCTTTGCATCAAACACGTCAAGGAATTCATGATAAGGTTCAGGAACCAGTGACGATCTAGCATCCTGAGATACCATATGTAAGGAAGTTTTACACGGAAGATGCTGAGAACAGAAATTGGAAGAAAACTTGACTTGCTTAGTGTGCCAATCAATAATTGGGTTGTGAACTCGAAGCCACGGGTATCCTAGAATCACAGGATATAATGGGGAAGAAACAACATCAAAGGACAGGGACTCAGTATGCTGTTGAATTTTTATTGACAGGAGAACAGTTTCATGCAACACAGGACCAGAAGAAATGTTCGAGCCATCAGCCAATCTCACCACCAATGGGTTAGTCTTAGGTAACAAAGGAATGCGATGCCGAACAACCAGGTCTTGGTCAATGAAACATCCGCACGCTCCGGAATCAATTAGAGCTGGAATCTGGAGACTTCCCTTTGACCACTGTAAAACAACATTAATGGAGATAAGAGATTGACCATTATTAGCACCAGTCTTTATAAGAACAGGTTTAACCATCTTACTGGCAGGCTTGAGTGGGCAGGTAAGCAGGAGATGACCCGCAGCTCCACAATACATGCACAGGTTTAGGCGCCGTCTTCGGAGTCTCTCCTCAGTGGATAGGGGAGGACGAATGAGACTGATCTGCATTGGCTCTGGGTCCGTGGAAGTTGCAAAAGATGTGGGTACGGACTTGACGGGAGGTAAGGCCTTAGGAACAAGCCAACTGGGGGAAAAGGCTCCAGCCCTCTCCAGACGTCTCTCCTTGATACGTCGATCAATCTGGATAACAAGTCTAATGAAGGGCTCCAATTCATCAGGTGGCTCCACACGAGATAGTTCATCTTTTATGGCCTCTGAGAGACCAATGCGGAACTGGTGTTTGAGGGCAATGGGACCCCAACGGGTATCAGCAGCATAATTACGAAAGTCTGTAATATAGTCTTCCACTGGTCTTTTCCCTTGGGTTAGACCTCTCAAACCGGCCTCTGCAGTTACCTCTCTCTTAGGATCATCATAGAGCTGGGCCATGGCTGATGCGAAGTCGTTGAAGTTCCCCAACAACGGACTATGTTGCTCAAGCAGGCGGTGTGCCCAGGTCTGAGGTTCATCAGAGAGGAAGGAGATGAGGAATCCCACCTTGGATTGTTCAGCGGAATAGATATGTGGGTTCAACAGGAACTCCAATTTGCAGCTGTTTACAAAGGACCGAAATTTCTTACGATTTCCAGAGAATCGTTCAGGTGTAGCCAATTTAATCTTGACAGGCGAAGAAGCAGGAGGAGGTGCAACTATGACAGGAACAGCCGCCGCGGCTCCAAAAAACTCAGGAGGAGCAGCTGCAACAGCAGGTGAAACAGAGGGACCAGGCAAATTCTGGAGTTGGGTTTGGATTTGCTGATAACCCCCTTGGAGATCTTGAACCACCTGGGTGAGGGCTGCCAATTGCTGAGTAAGGCGATCCATGGCGGAATCAGTTTCGGACTCTTCCATCTTTTTGGCGAAGTGATACTATCAGAACTCACCGAATGGAAGAGGTTTTTGATGAAAACTGACCTCACCTACGCCTCCCTCCGAAAGTAACAGTCACTGGAAATGGGAACAGGACTGTACCTCAGTAGCGGAGTGGGCAGGAGTGCCGAAAATCCAAAACGTCAAAGCAGGCAGGGATGATCAGAAGAATGGTCAAGACGAGTCCAAGGTCAATGCAGGCAGCAAACAGCAGAAGTCAAAACAGGCCGAGTCGAATCACAGGAATCAAGTTTGAAGAAAATAGCTTAGGAATCAACACAGGAGCGATGATCACTTCGCAATGCAACAAAGTTCAAGGTGACCTTTTAACCTATAGCGCCGGCGTCGAAAAGGGCGCGAAAAAGCGCCAGCGTCAGGACGCCGGCGTGACGCCCGCAGAGCGACCGCGACCGCGTCGAAACTGAGCGCCCGCGACGGACGTAACCGCGACGAAAACGGGCGCCTGCGTATGACGTGGTGCTGGTCACGAAACTGGAGGCACCATCTTGAAAAGGGGCAGACATATCCTTACAAATGGTCCCCCCTTACGTCTTGAAATTTTTCAGCATTTTGCACATATGCAATGTTCCTACCTTACATCTTAACATTTTTCACATATGCAGTGATCCCACCTTACGTCTCGACATTTTTTGACATTATTAACATACACAATGGTCCCCTCTTACGTCTCAAAATATTTCAACATTTTTCACATACGTAATGGTCCCCCTTGACATTTTTCATATATGCAATGATCCCCCTTAGTATCGACATTTTTCACATAGTCAATGGTCCCCCTTACGTCTCGACATTTTTTGACATTCACATACGCAATGGTCCCCCTTACTTCTAATGTAAAAATATCGAGATGCAAGGGGGGCCCATTGAGTTGCTGAATGTCTAGTTGTAAGGGGGGCCATTGCATCTCTTAATATCGTGTTGTAAGGGTGGACTATTGTGTCTGTTAATGACGAGGTGTAAGGGGGGACCATTGCATCGCTGAATGTTGAGACGTAATGGGGAACTATTGCGTCTCTGAATGACGAGGTGTAAGGGGGAGGGACTATTGCGTTGCTGAATGTCCAAACGTCATATGCGACATACATAATGGTCCCCTCTTATGTCTTGACATTTTTCTACATTTTTCACATACGCAATGGTCCCCCCTTATGTCTCAACATTTTTCACATACGCAATGGTCCCCCTTACATCTCGACATTTTTCACATACACCATTTTTCTGCTAATACAGGACTACTAAATGAATAAGTTTAAATCACTAATTTTTTTTGGGGGGGTTAATAACATTAGTAATGGAATATATGGGAAATGCATTTTGCTGTTGCTATGGGTAACAGAATTTGGCACATGAATGAGAAATATGTGCAATTTTTCATATTTGGTGCAGTGTTACGGTAAATTGTGAATTTGCACCAAACTAAGTGGACTGAGTCAGGCGGTGATGAACTTCACAGCACTAGAAGTGAAATTCTCAAGAAATGTGTTTTGCTGTTGCTATTTGTAAGAGAAGTTGGACACATGAAGAGGAGAAATTAGTGTGACTTGCAATATTTGAAGCAGTGTTATGGTACATTTCAACAGTGAAATTGTACCAAACTAAGTGAACTGAGTCAGGTGGCAGTCAACTTCATGGCACTACTGGTGGAATGCACGGGAAATGTGTTTTGCTGTTGCTATGGGTAACAGAAGTTGGTACATCAAGTGGTGAAATATGTGCAATTTGGCATATTTGGCTCAGTGTTACGGTAAATTTCAAAAGTGAAATTGCACTAAATTAAGTGGACTGACTCATGTGGTGGTCAACTTGATGGCACTAGTGGTGGAATGCACTGGAAAGGATAGTCTGAAGGCTTGTGTGCATTAAAATAAATGGTCTGATTACTTGACTGCTTTTCTGAAATTCTGAAACAGTCTGACAGCTTTACTCCAGTTGAAAAGGTAACATAAGACAAATTCTAGATGTTTGAAAAGTTGTCTATATGAGAGACCCTTTGTATCATTCAGAGAAAGATCTGTACAATCCCGTTCATAGGGTTTCTTCCACACTTCAAAAACATACAAGCAGGTTCAGTGGCATAAGAAGAGAGTGCTGGGGGGGGGGGGGTTAATGCTATAGAAGAAGCAGACCCCAAGGTCCTGATCCCCCTGTTTCCTCTGTAGTTACACCACTGCAGGTTTATTGGCTCCTGATAAAATTGTCCATAGTTTGTATGTGAATGTGATGGGGGCCTTAGAGTGAAAGCTTCATTGGTGTAGGGGCTTATTTGAATGATGTATAATCTCTGTAAAACACTATGGAATATGTTGGTGCTGTATAAGTAAAGGATGATTACATTAATATAAATAACTTCCAACTAGGGTAACATCTAATCTACATGGTATTTGCATGTTCTCTGGGCCCTGCATGTACAGTATTTCCTTGCACACTCTAGTATTTATGGTAGGTTACTAGACCCTCATGTTAATGATCCTAGCATGGAAATGCGATAGGGATCTTAGATTGTAAGCTCCAATAGCACAGTAAACAATCTCTGTAACACACTAGGTCATGTGTTGGTTCTCTATTAATAAAGGATAATTATAACACACTAATGGAATGTTGTTTTTTTGTACTCTTACTTACCTTTCACTCCCAACACTTGAAATGTGGAGATATTTTAAAGACAGATAAAAAACAAGAGTCACCATGTTAGGGATGGTGTTATTCTTGCAAATTACAAGTGTCACCCACCCCCACTTTTTCCCATAGCACCTACCAGCTTCAACTGTGTTTTCAGGCTCATTTCATATATGTTTTGCAGAGACCCATTCATAACTCTAACCTAAATGACATCCTTTATAAAAAGCAGTTCTACCTTTTGCTTCATCCCCAACCCCCATATGCTATTTATACAACCCTGTGCCTGTACTGTATAAATTATTCTGGGACAGTACTTTTTCTCTACCTTCCATTATATACTAGATTGGGAATAGGAATATTTTATTATACTTTTATTAAATTCAATTTAGGGCCCCAACATACTGGTAAGTTGATATTTTCCACCAAGATATAGTAAAATTGATAATTAATTAGGATATCACTGTGCCCTCTATGCTCCTGGGCCCCCTTTCAAGTGCAGGATCTGCTTCCTCTGCAGTTACAGTATACCTCTAAATGCCTTAATTTTTACCGAGGTAATACACATGCATGACAAAGTGCAAAAGACAGCTTTGTTTTTGCATTTGGTGAAAATATACAAAAGTATATTAGACAGTGATAGAAAGAAAGTCTTAATTTATTAGATTGGCCCCATGTTATTATTAGTTGGATGTCTAATTGCCTCAGACACTACTCAGATTGTAAGATTCTGGATCTGAAAAACACCATATACTGCACTGTTGCCCGCTGATGTTGTTCAAGGCTTACTTGATAAATCTTCCACTATGCCCTTATATATTTGCAAGTGGGCTTACCGCCAATCACAGTGTGAATCGTTTTCCAAGGTCCACTGCTGGATTAAAAGTTGCATAAATGGCTTTCATAAAAACAAAAATGAATGCTTGAAAAAGAAAATTCAGGATTTATTTGTACAAACTGAACAAGAAAGGAAATGAGCATTGTAGTTCAAATGTAATTTTCTAAATGTGCAAAATGAAATTATGTGTACTCTCACAATTCTCAAAAGGGAGAAGAATGCTGCTGGTGTAAATATACAGTATAAGACAGTTTGAAGCAGAATACTTCAAAAAGTAAATCTGTACTGGGTCACAAACTATTAATAAGAGGAAGATGATGTTATACAGGATTTTTTTTTTGTTATAGGTTTATAAATGGAAAGATTGGTATGCAAACCTTAACCAGCTGTTTATCCTATACTAATATTCATTTAGTATGAGGTGAGAGACTAGGGATGGGTACGGGTTAAAGAGTGAAACAAATGTGTTAGTAATCCTTTGCTGAGGTGTTGCTCTGGGAAATACTTGGCAGGTAGAACGCTTGGCTAGGCTAAAGACCAACAAAATAAAATAATGAAAAATCCTGCTCAATACTCAAAATGTTCTATTAATAAGGTGCAGAATTGTGTTTTATCATGCCATATTTTGAGTTACAAAGAGCTGTTATACTTATTGCCTGTTTCCTGTTACATTAAAGAAGCATGGCTATTGACAGCAGTTTTAGTTCCACATCAGTGCCTACTTTCTCTTAGCAATAAGCTGTTGAGTTTTGGCGTTAAGGAGCTGTCTTATGTTGAGCAACTCCTTTTTTATTGTGTGCAATGGTATGAATGGTTAACAGTAGAAATGCAACTTTATACCTCCACCCTCTGGAGTCTGGGCTGGTAGAGTGTAGGCAATCATATCTAAGACTCATAGTAACATAATAAGTTAGGTGAAAATTACACACATTAATCGAGTTCAACATTTTAAGTCTATATATAACCTGCCTAACTGCTAGTTGATCAGAAGACAAAAAAAACCTTCTGAATACTCTCTAATTTGCATTAGAGAGGGGGACGGCGGCTGTGACATCATTTACATGTGCACAACCTCTCCTGAAGCCACAGATTCTGTGCTGTCATTGTAAATCTAGGCTATACTTAATAATGACAAGAGACCAGGGGATGGAGCCAAAACCGGGTTACTCCCAAAAATGGGGGTGGGGGGGTTGACAGCTCTGTGCACTGAGAACTGTTTGTTATGGAGTTCTTAAGACTGAAATGCACATGTACAGGGCTAACTGTGCATGTGTGCACAGAATTATAGATACTGACATATGGGGACAGATTTATAAAAGTGTGAAATTAGTGCTCACCACAGAAAAACTATACTTTTCATTCCTATGGAATTTTTAAAAGTGTATCAATGGGTGAACGTTAGAGTTCACTATTTGATAAAGACTTCAAATTGGTGAGCACTAATTTCACATTTTGATTTACCTGCTAGTGTTCATAATTGAAGGTATGGGTTAATTACACATCAATGGGGTTATTTACTAAAATACGAAAAGTTCTCACTATTTTGTTACAACCACTTTGACCAAACTCCCTTGCACATTTTAACCATATTTATCAATACATATACTCGAAATATCTGGAAAAGACTAGATTTTTTTAGGATTATTGGCCAAAAACCACAAATTAGAAGAATTATTGTTGGAAACCCAGCGCAGGTCATGAAATCTTCCAATTGTAAACGTGACATCTGCCATTGACTTCTTCAGAACCTTGACAGGTTTAAGATGGAATATTTTTATTCTGACTTTTAGCAGCATTGGGCTTTAATAAATTCGAGGTTTTTTTCCTTCGAAAAAATGGGTCTTCTTTAAAACTCTGACCATTAAAAAACAGGTTTTAATTAATAACCCCCAAGACTCATTGGGCTGCCTACTGCTGATAAGAAATAATACTGGGTGCAGAAACGACAAAATTTCCACAATACCTCCAAAAGAATCCGCACTCATAGATGAATAAAATTGGTCTTTATTTACAGAACTTCAGTCTGATGTTTTGGCCCTATCCAAGGCCTTTCTCAAAGTACTGAAATATAACAAGTATGCCTTAAATCTGCATTTCTGGCAGGAAACAGCAGTGTCATACCGACATATAATTATGCTAAACACCATTAACCCCCCATAAAGTTAAAAAACATTCCTGCTATGTGATACAATGCTATTTTCTCAAATATGTTACCCAAATAATTTACCAACATTATTATCCATAAAAAACATTAAAAGTTAAAAACAATTCTCAAAATGTAGCTATTGTGTTTAACTTATGAGCAGAAATACACAATCTTTAATTGATATCTGTGGCTACCAGTCAAAATAATTAAAAATAAAAATAAAGAGCTAAACCTATGTGTTGCAAATATATATTACTCCTCCCTCATTTCTGGTCCAGTTGTTTAACCCCTTGTAAGATTATGACTTCACACCCTCAACGTAACTAACCAGAGCATTAACTCCATGGTTGCTAAGGTCACTAGTGTTAGTAATCCCCTTTTTTTTCATCTTATATTATGCCTCACGAACCGTATTGCTCCTAGGGTCTTGGAGGGTTATTTTGTGGTGTTTCTATTAATACAGGGATTATATAATCTACATACATACATATTTTCATGGAGAGTTGATGTAGATGATATAATCATTTTCAGTACTTTGAGAAAGGCCTTAGATATAGGGCTGAAATGTCAGACTGAAGTTCTGTAAATAAAGACTAATTTTATTCATCTATAAATCCTGAGAGTGCGGATTCTTTTGGAGTATTGTGTGTATATATATATCTATGTATCTATATACACACAAACATTAAATGACATACAATGTAATCACTATTACCTGGGGTTCAACTACTTGCATATTTGCTACAGTATTTGTTCTAGGTATTTCACTGGATCCTGTACCGAATTTTATCTGGTTAGCTGCTCAAAAACCTGTAACAAAAAATTGTTATAAACTTGTTCCCATTAACTGTCCTGGCAGTACTGTTGCTCCAGTCAATATCTGGGAAATTAAAATCCAGCATTATCATTACTTGCCCCAGTCTAGCAGCCTTTTCAATTTGCAACAGTGGCAGTAGCTTCCTCTCCTATTTGCAGATTAATGATCGTTCGCCGGAGTGAAAATTCACCTGGTGAAACGACATGTAAACTTCCCTTACACTGCGCTTTCTTGCTAGGGAATTGTCTTATTCTCCTTTAGTAAGTAGGTGATGTTGTTGCGAATTGTCATTTTGGTGAATTTTTGCCAAAAAAACATAAATCTACCCCTAAAGGAGGAAGAGACTTCATTATGTCTGGTATCTGTATGGTAAAAAAATAAAATAGAACCAGCTACTTATATGAGCTGACGTGCCTGACATTCATGACAGGCATTTGCCTCATTTGTTCCCTGAAGGGGACATAAATGAGAATATTTGTAACTTAGCTTGTAACCAAGGCAAGTAATCATTTTCACTGATAAGCAATACTGAGTTAAGGAAAAAATACCTTTGGGGAGGAGGTCAGGTTATCTAGATGTTGTGACTGGATTGTTATAATTCAGTTGTATAGGTCAAAGGATCTTGGCCCTAGTGGGGAGTTACAGTTTCACAGATCTTCATTGACTAATGTATACATGTTAGCAATATGACCTGAGCCATTAGTAGACTAACTGGGCTAAATATAGTAAAAATGAGAATGTTGTAGATGATCCCATCAAGAATGAGAATGGGTCTAATGTTAGAAAGAACTTGAATTGGAGGATTAGAGAAATAGGGTACCTGATAGCCATGGACATGTAACTGAGCCTGGTCATGATAAGCCCTAGATATTAAGATATGGATATTAGCTGATGTGATGGATTATTACATAGCACACTTTTTTTCTTTATTCAGGGTAATTTACTATAATTGACCTATAAAAAAAATCTTGAGAGGAAAACTACATTCACATTTCCAAACAAAGTACCAACACATAAATCATTGCAAAAGCATTTCAGGGCATGTAATAGTATTAGAAAAACATACTTTGTTCTTTTGAAGACTGTACTATACCCTAACATAACTGTCATAATCATAACTACAAAGACTTTTAAATATCTTATAAAGATTAATATAACAGTCTCATTTGTTATTACTATAAATACTATGGCTTCAATGAGGGCAGTGTCCCCTTTACATATCTGGATGCTTTAAAAGGGCAGTGCACATTTAAATTAACTTTTAATAGGATGTACACAATAATATTTTGAAAAAAATTACAACTGGTCTACATGTTTTTGTTTCTTAAATTATCTAGCTTTTTCAGTTTGGAATTTTAGCAGCTGTCTGGCTGCTAGGGTGCAAATCACTCTAGCCACCAGGCAGTGGTTTGAATAATGGACTGGATTATAAAAGAGAAAGAGCTGAATACAAAGATAGGTAGAAAGTGGATGTTGTGAGAGGAGGCACAAGTGGAGGCCAAAGAGGAAGGCAAATAATCCAAAGTAAATACTATTAGCTTCAGAACTGTGAGATAGTAGTTTCCAGATGTCTAACCCAAATGTCATATGGTTAATATCAGCCATGTAGGCCTACCATTATTGTGAATTATAGTTAATACAGAAACAATGCTGTAACAACTTGGCACTTGCCCCCCCCCCCCCGGCCAAAAACCTTCAGAGGGGCCCAGCGCTCTGCAAGAAATGTGGGCGCCTCCCTGCCCCTCAGCCAAAAGGCAGTGGATAGGTGAACTTTCCGAAGCTGAAGCAAAAGAAGCTGATCCCTCAGTCTGTGCCCCTATTTTATGCCCCCCCCCCCCCGCAACCATGGGGGTCTACTTCCTTTATAGTTACACCACTGTAACAGAGGCATGAAGAATTTACAGAATTTATTATAAAAAATAGATATTTGGAAAATCGAATCTATTTACATTAGCACACAGGGTGACATATTCCATGCAGATTAAGAAACATTTAATAACACTGTAACATTTCAAATTAATGTCAGATGGAGCACAGCACAACAAGAGGAATGTGTTATAAAAGGTTTTCCTATACACAAATAACTAAGCTCTTTGTTTAATTTAGGCTATTTTAATTAAAAATGTCCAGTCAATAAAAGACTCATGCAATTGTGTGATTTGTATTTACAGTTACTACATTCATTTTTATGTACAGTTTTATTGTTAATGAAAACTGTGTGATTTATTTTTCCTAGTGAGATGTGCTTCACGGTGCTCAGGTGGAGGCACTGCGCTGTAAATCGCAATTCTTCCAGTATCTTTCATATGCAAAGAGAATTCAGGGCCCTGGATTGCAAAAGGTTAATCACTAGTTAAAGGAACAGTAACACCAAAGTGTATTCAAGTTAGAAAATACTGAAAATACTGGAAAGTACTGATTGCACTGCACTGATAAAACTGGTGTGTTTGCTTCAGAAACTCTATTATAGTTTCTATAAACAAGCTGCTGTGTAGCCATGGGGTCAGCCATTCAAAGCTGAAAAAGGAGAAAAGGCACAGGATAAACAGCAGATAACAGAAGCTCTGTAGTTTACAATGTGAACTTATCCAGTTTTACCAGTGCAGGGCACCAGTACATAATATTGCCATTCCTTTAAAACAATTTTTTTGGTGTTACTGTCCCTTTAAGAGAATGTAACCAAAATAGGGCTATACTTTCTTGACCCCAATTAGTTGAAAAATGAGGCATGGTTCTAGTATAGACCAGTGGCAGTACAGTACGTATAAGCACTTTATGTATGGAATTTTAACATGCTTAATTCTTCATCTATTGCAATTGGAATAGTTAAATAAGACATAATAATCACAGCAAATTTGCCTGCAGTCAGTTGTGCAAAAAATCTAATTAATTGCATCTCTTTCCCCAGTGGTGTGATGTTGTCACCTTTTTAGAAATCATAGCAGATTCACTTTCCATTATGTCTGTGTGAATTTAAATACAGATATATCTCTTACCTGGAAGAATAACAATGCTGTAGAGCACTAAAAATAAGGGATCTGCCATCTCTGCATGATACTTATGTCAAAAGTTATACCAGATGAAAAATGTGATGGAAGGCCTTGAACAAATGCACATTTTGGCTATTTATTAAAATGGTCATGGTTAGAATAAGAATCAAGTGCTCAGATTTCTTATACCTCTCTTATAGTCCCCTGCTTGGACTTCACTGATGTTTCAACTCCCTAGGCTCTGAAGCACACTCTCTGCTTCTCTCTCTAAGGGAAGATACTAAGAAACTTGCCCCCCCCCTTCCTTATAGGAACTATAATCCATATGACACAATGTAGTAGGGATACCTATTTTATTTTATCCGTAATGTAGACATGTACCACTTCATTAGTAATTTTGCCTTTGTATCCCTAAAAAAACAGTGATAAAGTTATAGTGTCAGTAATCCTACTCACAGGGAAAATTCATGTTTCCAGACAGCTCCATAAACACTAGGTGGCAGCACAGCTCAAAGAAAACCTGCAATGATAAGATACAGAATTTAAATTCATGGAGCAATTTATCAACCTGAGTTCTAATTAATTCTTTATTAGCAAAACTGAAAAAAAGAAAACACAGAAATGTGTTCAAACTTCATTAACCTGCCAAATTTTGTAAAATGAACATGGTAATAAGGGGTGTGCCACAAAAATGGGCATGGTCAAAAAATTTTAAAAATGGTTTTGTCCCTCTTTCTATTTCCAAAATGTTGGGAGGTATGATATTAATCCCTGTTGGAAACAAACCCAGCCTATTGGGTTTATTTAATGTTTAAATAATTTTTAGTAGACTTATGGTATAAAATTACGGAAAGATCCGTTATCCGAGCATTCTGGGTCATTCCAGATCATTCCTCTAGCCAATATCTGCTCTATCAAGCAGTTTAGAAAAGTTAGCCAGACGAGGACAACATCGCTACATTGAAGTTGTCCTCTCTGGACAGGTTTCTGTAGGCCCCCAGTATTATGTAATTAGCATAGGTGTGTGTCCTGTGTGCAACTAAGGGTGGGGAGATCACCGTCTCCAAAAATACACATTTTTCATGTATCTGATGTGTGTGTGTGTGTGTGTGGGGGGGGGGGAGTGGCAGGCACTGGTGACAGAAGAATATGTATATATATATATATATATATATATATATATATATATATATATATATATATATATATATATATATATATATATATATATATATATCTATATATATATATATAGATATATATATATATATTTATCACAGCACCTAGATTTGCCAGGTTATAAATGCTCTTTTACAATGCTCTACACAAAGTGCAACAAAGGCTGCAATCAACCATCACTTTACATCACATTCATGTATAGGATTTTATTGCAAAGAGATAAACCCAGTAGCTAAACTGATGAGCACACTTGTTACTGCAATACTATAAATGCAATTTTATTATTTAATAAACTATTTAATAAACTGTTCTCCAGTGTGGAATTTCAGCAGTTATCTAGTTGTTAGGGCCTAGTTTACCCTAGCAACAGGCAGTGGTGTGTATGAGAGGCTGTAATATGAATAGGAGAGTGCTTGAACAGAATGATAAGAAATAAAAAGTAACAATAACAACAAAATTGTAGCCTCACAGAGCAATGGCTACTGGGGTCAGTCACCCGATCTGACAGCTGCAAAGAGAAGAAGAAATAATGCAAAAATGATTTTGAAAAAAAATTAAGACCAATTGGAAAGTTGCTAAAATAGGGCATTTTATAACATACTAAAAATTAACTGAAAGGAGAACTAAAGCTTAACTAAATAAGTAGCTAGAAATGTTGTACATTATGTTTTGGGCTTCTGTTCCAGCCCAAGGCAACCAAAGCCCTTTAAGCAGTAAAATATGCTCCAGTATTTCCCCATCTTTTTTCTGCTGATTCACTGCACATGTGCTTCTGTCACTTACTGAGCTCAGGGACCCACTTACAATATACAGTACACATAGAATATAAATGTCACAATATAAGGCTGATTAGTAATTAATACTGATAATTACTACATGGCAGCACAGAAACCATTAGCCTTGTAACATCAGCTTATATTACAGACCAACCTAATTTTCTGTGTGATAATTTGCGACGACCCCTAAGCCTTCCTTCTCAACAGCTGCGCAGAGCCTACTGAGCATATGAGTGTCGAAGAACACTTTCCAAGATGGTGACCCCCAGTGACAAGTTTGAAGTCCTGGATCATTGTTGCTATTGAGAAGCTGAAACTTTAGCTGGTGTCATTATATAAAATATAGCATTTTTAGCCAAATTCATTTTTAGGGTTTAGGTCTCCTTTAAAAGTAAACTACCCCTTTAGCAAAGACAGGCATATGTTTTTTATGGAAGCCATTTAAGAGTGCTTATGTGGCATGCCAGTCTGTGTTAATGTGGGTAATTGTTATCCATCTGCCTAAATAAGCATTATTATTGCCCATTTTGTATACTTGTGCTGTAGATTTAATTGTACTGTGGACTGATCCTTCCATATGATGTCTGATCCTTTAAAGGTTTATAGTGTAAAGTAGGGATGCACCAAATCCAGGATTTGGCCAGGATTTGGCCTTTTTCAGCAGGATTCGGCCGAATCCTTCTGCCCGGCCGAACCGAATCCTAATTTGCATTATGGGTGGGGAGGGAAATCGCGTGACTTGTCATCACAAAACAAGGAAGAAAAATTATTTTTCCCTTCCCACCCCTAATTTGCATATGCATATTAGGGTTCGGATTTGGTTCGGTATTCGGCCGAATCTTTCACAAAGGATTGAATTTAAAATAGTGGATTCGGTGCATCTCTAGTGTAAAGTACCCACTAGCATGATAACACAACAGGGTCAGGGCCTTCACCAAGTGGAAGCTATCCCTTTAAGATGTAGTTTAACTACATAACACAAGCTACTGCATATAAAAATGGATTGGTTGGACGCCAGGAGGTTCTTTGGTGCAAATAAAGTAGATGGTTTATTAAACAAATGCAAGTGACCACAGGTTTACTCAGGAGTTGATGCAGGTTTAGCATATCACAGAGGAGGGAGGATAGCAGAAGATGATACAGCACAATGAAGACTGTCACTCCCATAAGGCATAGTAGTCAAGTGTACATCAATTCCCAGAAGACAGATATACCTCTGTGGGGGATCGGGATCACCAGTGGAGTAGTTAGGGAGACGAAGTCTAAAGCCTAACACCCTATCCACCGAGTCCCTGCACTAAAGGCAAACAAGAAGCCTCTGGGAAGCTACTCCCTGCTACTATCCTTGATGGAGCACACAGCTGCTCATGCTATATAAAGCTGACTTTCTCACTCTCCTAGAGAGTCTATTAAAGACCTGCCCTAATGATAGTGTAACACCTATTTGGGCCATACGGGGTTAATTCACCAGCTAGTGCAATAGAGCATGGGTTATACGTGACTCTACCACTTCAGGCTAGGGCCTTCGCGATATGGAACATTAAAGATGTGGTGTAGTGAAACTACAACTCCCACAGGCTACTGTGCAATAACAAAAGACTTGGGCACCAGGAGGTTCTTAATAAAACAGGAACAAGTTTTATTGAACTATGCACGAGGCAAGTGACATCAGGTTTCTACTCACGCAGGAGTTGAGGCAACAGCATATAGAGAGAGTTCACACAGATCTGCAGGCAGGCTCACCAAGAGCGGACACAAGCATTTCATGAGGAAGAGCCTCCATTAGGCATTTGCAGAATTCACACACATTCCCTCCTGGAAGTTGTCAGGCAAGCAGCTTCTACCCTACAGTACCTCTTCACTGAGGTCCCTGACTGGAGGCAACACACAGCCTCTGGGAAGCTACTCCCTTTCTGCAAATCCTTGTTGGAGCTTCAGCTGCTCTTTCTCTCTATCCTATCTGCCTTTCTCTCCTAGAGAGACTATGACAAGTCTACCCTAGTATATCTATTCCTCATTCACAGGGTTTCCTGGTCCCCGACTTGGACGCATGCCTTATTCTGGGCCTTCTGGCCCACACACAGCTGGATCAGCATCCAGAGGCGAAAGAGGAAGAGGCCACTCCTTACACACACTATAGTGTAGTGTAGCAGAAAGCTGTCACACCTCTCCTGGCAGATCACTCTAAGAAAAAGGTGGGGGCCTTAAAGCTGCAGGGCAGATTAACCCGTACAATAGCTAACCTCGTTTACAGGGTTTCCTGGTCCCTGACTTAATCATCAAAGTTACAGGTCCCTTTGGGGCGATTGGCTTTACTGGGGCTCAATCCCAGGCTCAATGGGAAACACCTAGCAGCACATACTCCAGAAGCCAAATAGGAAGAGGCCACTCCCTACACAGCACTATATAGCAGGGTGGCAGGAAGTGGTATTACACCATTTGACCAATAACTATTGGTGTACTAAATGAACTGTTACAAGGCTAATGCCCAATAACAAAGGAGTAAAGAAAGGGTAGGGATTTAACTCTATAGGAGCCTAACAGATCCTATAGGTCCCTACACATACATGCCAATTGTTTAATAGGCAAAGGCATTTCTTGTGCTGCTGCAATGCTCTTTATCACTTTTTTCTCCTCCATGATGTTTTTGCTGTGTTGTTAAACTTTTCTATTCTGTAAATGGATGCCCTCTGTACAACAAGTTTAATGAGGCACATTACTGTAGGGATTACCTTTTTTCTTGCCATTCCTTTTATATATGAAGGTGATTGATAGGTAATCTATTGTTCTGGGGGAACATATTGCTGAAGCACTGACGTTTGAACATTCATTTTGATGAGTGGCTCAAAGGTGATAAAACACATATTGAATGAGAATGAAAAAGTATTGTATTTACAGTACAGTATGGGGGCACAGTACAGTATGCAGAGTTAAATGCATACTAGTATATTTAACTGTGTCAATTTGCACCTTCAACATCTATTAAATAGCCCTCCACCCAGAGTCAACTTTAGAAATTGCAAGGAACCGCCTAGGAGCTACAATCTGTGTGGGGCCCCACACAGCCACAACTGTATTAAATAAATACACATTAAAAAAACTTCTGAGAAAGGACTGTAGCTGTGGGAGAATATGTAGTATATTTATCAGCCATAGTACTTTGTATTTGGGATTTTCAAGATTTAGCTGTTGCTGCATTATAAATACTAGCATCTTCCAACAGCTGAAAGCTGCCAGGGATTCAGAGAGTTGTAGAAGAATTGGAGGACAGCCCCTCTCCTTTTAATATAGTGGGGATGTTATGGGTCTCCAACATTCTGTTGACAAATAATATTCTGAGTTGTAGTTTATCAGGAGACAACCTTTACTGTATTGCATTGCATGCTATATCCAGGGGCTGGTCAGTTTTAAGAGTTTACTTCTCTTTGATAATCCCACTAAAGGCTTCACATTGTACTTTCTGCCTTTTTTTTTAGCAGCAAGACATTAAGTCGTTATTTCCTGTAGTTTTGTTTAATAGATGTGACCCGATAGCCTTCCTATACATAAGATTGTTACTATTACTTGGTCCTATAATTTGTTTGAGATCTATTGCATTTCCTAATGCTGCTGGTCGGGACAGGCAGGAAAATACCATCATTACTTCTCAAAAAAAACTGGGAAATCACAGGGAGGGTTTCCAAAACCACATATAAACAGAGGAAACTACACGTACACCAAATTAAAACAGCATACAAATATTTATCCCAATTGCTCACCTCCCTACAGGCAACACATGTCCAAGTGCTGCTGTAAACAGATACTTCATGTTGTGGCAATGCACTTCTATAACTATAGATTAACAGAAAAAGTGCTCTGAAATTGTCTCTATACATGTATTACATAGAGCAGCTGGAAAAGGAAAAATAGATGCGATGCTGAGATAGTGAAAGCTAGACTGGGATTTCAAGACTGGGGTTGGCCTTGCTCTTGCTGAATATATTTGCACCCAGCACCAAGGTGGTGATGTACTTGTGTGCCACCTACAGTATTTTGACACTTCCATTATGGCCCAGCATGCCACAGCAAAATAGAGTTTAGTGACTGAATATTTCAGTTTGTGGATGACCACCCCAATCAGACTCTACAACTTTTTCTGGAAAAAAAAATACTTCCTTTATTTTTATTTTTATTTCCCATTAATATCATTGCTTCAAGCATAACTTTTTCCTACCAGGCTGGTAAAATACCAGCCAGGTGGCAACCCTTGGTTAAGCCAATATTTGGACCCTTTGCTTAGAGTCAGACCAAGAAATAAACTATCTTGTCCCTCCCAGATACTGACATCTCCCTTTGCAACCTACTGACATTAGCATTGTTCACTACTTTTTGGTGTTACTGAGTCTGCTAGATAAACTGACACTGCCGTACACACACATACTCAGAATGGAAGGAGCTATGCTTTCATCACTACACCCCAAAAAACCCCAGAGCTCTGTAAAAAGATTTTAGCAAAAACATAGGTTCTGCCTGGTAATCCATCCCCCCCCCCCATTTTATCTGCAGCAGGTCACTTTTTGTCTTGAATGTAACAACCTATTTAGTGAGTGTAGACTAACTATAAATCCTGCTAACCCCCTTGCCATTAGGGTGAGAATGGCCCATCCCTCTTTTTTAACTTAATTTGACCTTCAAACTAAATGGTATCATGAATGAAGGTCTCAGATATGCTTGGAGTGGATCATTATTACCTTTACATAGTGCTAATTAATGTATCTGAACTTACTTTATACATCACAAGTTTTATCCTCAGGTATGGATACCTGAAAAATACACTGCGTAGGGCTTACTGAAATGCATTCTGCCCCTAGTTAGCCATTGTTTTATTTAAAGGTGAATGCAGCAATGCATGAATGGCATTTGATGCACAAAAATATGTAACACCTGATCACATAGCAACGCATTATAATTTAATGCAGGGCTATAAAATGCAGGGCTATAAAAATTTAATATACGCACCAATAGTTCACAAGATGTATATATTTACAAAAATAGCAAGCAGCTTTTTGATCATACAAGTCACATTTAAAAATTGCATGTATTAATTTCAGCACAACCCTACTGTACAGTATGTAATGCATTTTTATGGGTTTCCCGTGCCAATGCAGGCATGTGTGCTTAAATCAAACCACTTTTATTTAAGTTATGCTTTCCCTTTAAGAGACATCCAGGTGATCTAAATGGATAATTTAAGAGGCTTGAACTGATAAATCAGAGTAGTTTGATCTCTCTGGCTTTTGTGTAGTCAGATATCTGCTTTGAGGGGAAATGGTGAAGCAACTTTTAGTATTTGGTGAGTTTTGCTCTTTGGAATGAACCCATGTTATTGGCTGCAACAGCAGAGGTTGGTTATTTGTCTAACATGATGCCAGAACAGCCTGCATTACAATACACTTTTCCAGACGTGAGCAGGATCAAGCATTTTATGAGTTCTATGTAACTGAATTTTTTAGTAAAAAGCCTAAGATCTGGTAAGTTTCAAGCAGATGCAGTGTCTTTATTTCAGAGTCATTGAGATCCCAAACACCCCCCCCCCCCAAAGAAAAAAAACAGACCACACTCTGAACCCTGCCTTCTAGTTTAACATGTAGGGGTAACATGGGAGTACTAGTTTTGCAACACCTTTAAAAACATTTTGGAGCCGGCTAAATACTCCCAGATTTCTGTTAAATAGCAGCTTCTAGCTTGAGTTTCCCACGTTACCATTCCGTTTAAAAAGAATGCAGTGTCATGTGATGTTAAAACAAGTTTACACACATTGCTATGCATTAATTTCTTGTACCTGTAAGCTATGTATAATAACCATGTTACCATTCAATCCAGGTTATCTTTATAGCATTGTCATTTTTTTTCGATGGCCTATAAAATTTCCCACCTACTATGTGAGTAATACTGAATATGTTAATATATATATATATATATATATATATATATATATATATATATAACAAACAAGGGAAAGTTGTGCTCACCACTATTTTTTAAAACCATTAGGCGGGGGTGCAATGAGGCTGTGACCACAAAATACATATAGTCAAATACAAGAGTCCTCTGCACTCAACCCATTATCAATATATTTAAGACAGCGACACTCTGTGCATACTGCCACTAAAAAATGCCTTACCCCCTAAACAAAACAGGGATTGTTTGTCCATACACTGCAATACACCTAAGCTGGCCAACTACGTCAAAGTCATCCCATATCTGGCCAGTCCTATGCTCAATTTTATCTGATTCATTAAGAATTCTATTGCTTCATTATACATTTTACAAAGGGACTAGGTATCACCTGCAACTTAACTTGCTGCTTTCAAAGTAAACCTCCATACTTGGCTGCCCTTTTATTAGACACCAGTGGGATCACCTGACCACAGCTGGGAAGGGTGGGAGCTACAACATAGAGCCGGCCACTGCTCCTGCACAAACTATAACAAACAAGGGAAAGTTGTGCTCACCACTATTTTTTAAAACCATTAGGTGGGGGTGCAATGAGGCTGTGACCACAAAATACATATAGTCAAATACAAGAGTCCTCTGCACTCAACCCATTATCAATATATTTAAGACAGCGACACTCTGTGCATACTGCCACTAAAAAATGCCTTACCCCCTAAACAAAACAGGGATTGTTTGTCCATACACTGCAATACACCTAAGCTGGCCAACTTCATTAAGAATTCTATTGAATCAGATAAAATTGAGCATAGGACTGGCCAGATATGGGATGACTTTGACGTAGTTGGCCAGCTTAGGTGTATTGCAGTGTATGGACAAACAATCCCTGTTTTGTTTAGGGGGTAAGGCATTTTTTAGTGGCAGTATGCACAGAGTGTCGCTGTCTTAAATATATTGATAATGGGTTGAGTGCAGAGGACTCTTGTATTTGACTATATGTATTTTGTGGTCACAGCCTCATTGCACCCCCGCCTAATGGTTTTAAAAAATAGTGGTGAGCACAACTTTCCCTTGTTTGTTATAGTTTGTGCAGGAGCAGTGGCCGGCTCTATGTTGTAGCTCCCACCCTTCCCAGCTGTGGTCAGGTGATCCCACTGGTGTCTAATAAAAGGGCAGCCAAGTATGGAGGTTTACTTTGAAAGCAGCAAGTTAAGTTGCAGGTGATACCTAGTCCCTTTGTAAAATGTATAATGAAGCAATAGAATTCTTAATGAATCAGATAAAATTGAGCATAGGACTGGCCAGATATGGGATGACTTTGACGTAGTTGGCCAGCTTAGGTGTATTGCAGTGTATGGACAAACAATCCCTGTTTTGTTTAGGGGGTAAGGCATTTTTTAGTGGCAGTATGCACAGAGTGTCGCTGTCTTAAATATATTGATAATGGGTTGAGTGCAGAGGACTCTTGTATTTGACTATATATATATATATATATATATATATATATATATATATATATATATATATATATATATATATATATATATATATATATATATATATATATATATATATATATATATATATATATATATATATATATATATATATATATATATATATATTTTGAAGCAACATTAGTAAAGTTCTGGGACTAGAGATGGCCGTAAAAAGGTGTGTATCTTTTTTTCTGGTGAACTGTGGTGCACTCTGATCAACCTTTGATAAATGTATTTAAATGTGTAGCAGCCATGTTGGTGCCTGCTTCCATCCTTAAATTTTTTTCACGTGCTAAATGTGAAGAGTACCTTATGTCAAGTTACTGTATTCTGTAGTTTGTGGATATTTGACTTAGCTCACTGCAATTCTGCTCAGGTCTGGCTACTCTTTGTCATTTTTGCTATTGTCTCTTTTTAGCAAAGTTGTCCAGCCAGTGCTGCTTCATCTATATAATCATCCATCAGAAGCTTTAAACCTATTGCCTCTGTCTGTGGATAGCTGTTCATGTAATTGTCCACTACCGACTTGATGTTTTGTGTTGGATTAAAAAAAAAACATTTTTTTGCCTGCTTACAATTTGTGTGACAAATGTGGCTGGCATGCCAGGCCACCAGGGGTTCTTTAGTAGGCCCTACTGTAGTATTTTATCAGCTTTTAATTCCAGCATTGGGCCCTTTCACACCAATTCAATGTCTAGGTCTTAGGTTTAAATGCTGCTGTCTGCTCCCAATGTAATTTTTGGTAAGCCACCCAGAAGGGTCAATTGCAGGCTTTGGTGAAAAGGTTTGCTGACATCTTCAAAATTAAATATAATTTTTATAATATAAATGTTCTGATTAGTGCCAACTGTTTGCCTTTTGGTTGCTGCATATCTAGTAACCTATAGCAACCAATCACAAGGTAGTGTTCACTGGTCACCTGTTTTGAAAAAGAATATTAGATAATTTGCTATGGGTTACTAGACTTGGTGCAAACATGCAACTTTTAGGATATCCCCTTACCCTTTAGTATATTGTTAAAATATAACTTTTTTTTTTTTAACTTTGTAGTCCCAATTGGTCCCTGTCAAAATGCAAATTAGTTTAATGGATTTTTTTAAAAACTGATTTAGTGACACCTGTAGATGGATTTAGGAGTCACTGCTCTGTACGGTTTCTCATACCCCAATGCAAAGAACTTGTAATTTGTAACTGACCTTACAGTATGCAAAATATTACTCTGGTATCTGTATATTTGGAGAAGACTGTCCTTATGAGAATGTTACAAAGGTCTGATGGGTGCACCATACAAGGCATTATAATTTTGTTTCTTCCAGGAAATGAATGCTTTTATAGGGTTACTTTTATGTAGTAGGGTGGTTGGCCTTGTAATCCAAAACCTTGTGCATTCTGGCATTACTTGCTGTGCATAAGATAAAGAGATTTCTAACAAATATCTTTTCATAAGATATTAATTTTGCCCTGCTTAAAAAAAGGTTGGTGGTTATTTGAAAAAAATAGTTTCTAGAAAACTGACATATTTGACAGTGAAGAGGTTACAGAATGTATCCAGTGAGAACCTAATTTAGACAGGAACGGTTTGTACTAAATTACAATGAGTTTCATATGAAATTTTGATCAGGGCTGGGACACAAAGGAATCCTGTGGGACCTGATTTAAGACCTCCTGTGCATGGGTTATTATGGTAACTCACATTCCCCTATAATTAAACATGTCCGGGCATCCAATAAAATGTTTGATCTTGTGCATGCTGGAAAGAGGATTAATGTTTCAAAATGTGAGCAGTCTTATTGCTTCTATAATTGGGACAAATTAAACCGGAGATGCTTTAAAACGAATGTATCTGCATTTGCTTTTGGAAACCGTTTTTACAGTTATGCAACCCAAAAATGTATAACATTCTATCTTGCGTCCAGTTTTAAAATCTGCTGAAACAAAACTCAGATGGCACTTGCACAGCTGACCTGCAGAAAAAGCCACATTAGCTTGATTGGAGTTTAACTTGAGTCAAAACTTACAGTAAGTTTAGTAATGTCGGGCAGCACAGTAAGCATACTCCATTCCCAATCTCAACTTACATGTGGGACAACACCTTGGCAGTGTTAGTTGGGGTTCAGTGCAGACCTGCTGATGGACTTTAGAGAGGGCAGAAGTGGCAGAAAGACCCGAGCTGTCTCTGAAGTCTAGGAGTTGCTTTTAAAGTAGTAATCTGGAAAGTGCTCACACAGCTGACCCACTTCAAAGGACTTAATGGTTCAACTCCCAAAAGTCCCTTTATCCTTGTATTGTATATTACCAGACCCATGTGTAATGTGCCTATGGCATCATGATAATGTGATGTCTATGCAAGTGCTGTTCGAGTGATAATAAATCTCAAAATTACCAAGCATCAAAGATCATCCATTAACACTGAGGCCATTTGAGCCCTGTCACTATTAAGCAATCACTGGAGCATAATCCACCTTTGCTTTGGACTTGTCATGATAATGCATCAAAATATGCTCTCACACATCTCATCCAATGTTAGCAATGTTAGCCAATCAGCCCATATTTGGCATCCTGCCCCCCCCCCAGACTTTCTTCATGCTTGTGTTGCTACTAAACTTTTTTTACATTTGAATGTGGGTTATGGGTAAAATAAGGTTGGGTTAAAGCCACAAAAGGGTATATGCCTGAAGTTCTTGGAGCTTTGTCACAGCAGCTAGACAGTGCTTTGGGTGACATGCATGAAAGTCCTTTAAAACCTTTAAAATTAGTGAAATAGTTTGTGCTTGTAAGTATGTATATAATCTCCCTGTAGTATAAATATGCAGAAGAATTCTTGAATGATAAAATGCTTATGTGCACTGGACCATTTAACAAAACTGATTAAATGTTGGGATCCCAAAGGAAGGTATAATGTATCTTAAAATAGTGTGATCTTAGGGTGTTAAGTGGACTATGCAGTCATTTCCAGCACATGAGGGGAAATGTGGGTGCTGCAGGATACTGCATTAAGTACCATACCGGAGACTCTACATCCCCCCCCCCACTTCCCCCTGTCCCAATGAAATGCTGAATAACTGGATTTGAGAAGTAGGCTTGCAAACAAACATTTTAGAGAGCTGTAAGCTTATTTTTAGAAGAGTTGTTTAAAAATCTTAGTGGCTATATAATCTATATATATTCCATCCCCTTCATTTCTCACACTGCATCTTGAGGAAAGCACATGCCACCTTCAAGGTACTTTTCTATTGAGGACTGAAACTATGAATCAGAACTTTTATTAATGAGCCCTCCATAATGCTTTATGGTGTCAATCAACGCAAATATAAAATGCAGTATTGGCATAAGTACCCAGCCTTTCTCTGGTGCTCTTATGCCAAGGTCAGACACTGTTTTCTCTGCTGGCATTTATACCAGCAGAGAAAAGCGGAACCACTGCCTTCTGCACTGTGGATTCACTGACGGGCATGGGATGTGGAAATCGGCAGATTGGCCCTTCACCCAGGGGCTCTGCTGCCATGTGGTGAGTTGAGAAACTCTCCAGATGGCAGCAGCCTGCAGGGGTTGCAGAAAAGCCACTCCTGGTAACTTTAGGAGCCGAAATTCCGATTTTAAATTGATAATTCGGCTCTGTTAGTATAGAGTGCAATTGCTTTCTGGATGATGGATCCCATACCTGCATGGCATTTCTAGTCAGTCATTGTTTGGGTTTAGTTCTCCTATAACTACCAAATTGATTTTGGCTGCAGAGATTTAGTACCGTGTACAAATGAGAGAAAATCATTTAAAAATACTAATAATTATTAAAGGGGAACTCCACAAAAACATAACTTAAGCTTTTTGAAAAGTAAACCTAATTTCAAGCAACTTTGCAATATACATCAATTTAAAAATATACAGACTTTTCATGATTTTAATGGTTTCTCATGGTTCCCTAAGCCTAGCCCCCTGCTCTCCTGCTCATCTCTCTGACTACTTTGCTGAGCTGGCGGACTACTGTTGCTTTGTATTAACAGCCATCTGTCCTTAATCTGCATCCTCCAAACCCCACAATTTCCTGCACACGTGATTTCAATAACGAACGGAACATCATAGTGCAATGCATTGTGGGTTATGTAGTTCCTGCATGCTGTCTGTAAGCTGTGGAGAAGTTATGGTTTGTAACATCCGTGTTTTAGTCACTTCTTCCCTTCCAGGATTCCAAATGATGCAGAAAGAGAAGAACTGTTAAACAGCTGGATTTCAGCATAGAAAATTGCATTTATTCATACTTTTTGAAGAAACCAGTAACTGTGATGGGTATATTAGGGGTTTCTGTCTTATGTGGGCCTCTTTATCAAATTTTGGTTTGGAAGCTGGAGTTGCCCTATAAATACAAATATGGTCAATTATGTTTAGGGGGAAAAGGTACTTTGTACTTAAAATGTTTTCTTTCTTGGATAAGGATTGTCTCAACATTTGTCTTCTAGGCTTTTTTGGGAACAATGTCATCATCTTGTCCATCCCAAGGATTACCATCCAGCAGCAGCCGAAGCATTCCTGTCAATGTGCAACAACACTCTTTTGACTCGGGTCTGGTTTTGAGAGAGAGGAATAACAGTGGTTGCCAAGACAGTCAGAATGATCACCTTGATAGCTTGGACGGGTGAGTGAGTGACAGCATTTTGAGAGTCAAAACAACATTAATGAGTGCTAAAAGTTATATATACTGACACTATCTTTTTGACCTTAAAATATGTCAGTGTAGTTTTTGCATGCCTTACAGGCCAAGAAAATATCCATTTTGCATCTGTCTGTTTAGTCAGGTTCCCAAAAAGCAACTTCCTCTATGGATATGGAAATCTTTTCTTGTATTTGTTCACAATCATTTACTCAGCCAAAGCATTCAATTCACAGTGACCAAGAAACCCACACGGAAATGTCATGTAAATTATATTCAGCAACAAGCATGAACCTGCATTCAAAAAATAAAAAAATAAAAAAATATATTTTTATACCATATCACATGGGATACCTGGTGTGGTATTACCACACAACTCCAATACAGTTGTGGGATCCTTTACCTTGAAACCACCTATCCAAAAAGCTCTTGAGGTAATCTCGGTACCTTATACTCTATGGTAACCAAGCTGCATAAACTGTGTTTAATATTTATGTAACACCTATATGGGCCATACGGAGTTGATTCAACAGCTAGTGCACAAGAGCATGGGTTACACGTGACTAACACTTCAGGCTAGGGCCTTCGCTATATGGAAGATTAAAAGTGTGGTGTAGTGTCACTACAACTCCCACAGGCTACTGTGCAATAACAAAAGACTTGGGCACCAGGAGGTACTTAATAAAACAGGAACAAGGTTTATTACTATGCACGAAGCAAGTGACCACAGGTTTAGTACTCGCATCACAGTGAATCCGAGGAAAGTGCGCAGGCACATGCAGTTTACACAGGCTGACACTCCCTTAGGACAGACTTGGCAGGTATACCACTTCACCTCTGCAAACATATTCCAGTAGTAGTCTCTGGCTCAACCTCAGGGCAATCACTCTCTCCTGATTCCCTCTCCGCTGGGATCCCTATACTACAGGCAATATGGCCTGGGAGAGATACCTCCAATCTATCACTCCTGTGTTGGAGCTCAGAACTGCTCTTTTTAGCTCAACCCTGACTATCTTACACTCCTAGTGTACTAGTACTGGGAGCTACACCTGCCACTTTCTATTCCTCATTTATGGGGTTGCCTGGTCCCTGACTTGGACACATGCCTTCTTCTGGGCCTTCTGTACTCAGTCCCCCTCAGCACACCCAGCTGGATCACTATGCAGAGGCGAAAGAGGAAGAGACCACTCCTTACACACACTATAGTGCAGTGTAGCAGGAAGCTGTCACACCTTTCCTGGCAGATCACTCTAAGAAAAAGGTGGGGGCCTTAAAGCTGCAGGGCAGATTAACCCGTAGGGGCCCCTACATTTAAATGATTTTTTGCAGATCTGAGATATGGAGATCCAAATGATGGAAGGATTCTTTACAATGTTAAATTTTTGTTTTTTTAAAGAAAGTGAGGGTGTCCATGGGCAGATTAGGCAAGGCTAAGCCTCCCCAAACCTGACTGGCAAAAAAAACAAAACAAAGAGAAGGTGTATAAAATAGGAAGAAAAAAAGTGATTGGCTAATCATGAGAGAAATTTGAACTTCCTTGAGCCTAGCTATTCCCCTTGTGGCCAAACCAGGACTTACCCCTTGAGGGGAAAAAAAGCTGGTGTGTCTTCTTTTCAATTAGTTTGTGCCTGCTGCCATGGATATTTACAAATTACGTGTGTTAGGACCAGCACCAGGTACTTTTTTTTTTTTTAAATTTGACTTTGTTTGAATTTCTTTCTGCTCTTTTCCCCACCAGTCAGGAAGTAGTAACAAAATAACATAGCAGGCATTTTAAGTTGGGGAAAACTCAGAGAGCAGAAATATGAAGGCGGCACTAAAATGAAAGGTTACTAGGGTAAAATACAAGGGGACCTGGAAAGAAAGGAAGATGGCTTGGTGGATTGGGGAAATTAGAAGAAATGAGAGAGGGTAAAAAAACTGTATGCATGATGGTAGAAAGCAGAATAAAAAGAGAGAAGGGAAATATTTAGTAAAAAGAAGAATTGGACAGAGTTGTAGGAGGGAAACTGGTAAGAGTACAAAAGGAATACAAATGTGAGGGTAATATGGGAGAGCAAAAACATTTCTGTAGCTGCTGCTTGTTCTGCAGCATGCAAGCTTTCCCTGAAGCAAAAAAAAAAAAGGTGCCATTATGTATAAATGTATTACAGGTACCACTGCCCACAACATTCACACCTTTCTTGCTATACCCAGCAGTTCTATCCTCCCCTGTGCATTTTATGCTCTTAATGTGCATAAAATGTCTGGAGTGTAAGTAGCCACAATGCCAGCGGCTGTCACTATATGATGTGCTTGGAGTGTCATTACTGCTTGTGGGCAGGTATGGGTGAATTTGACCCATTTGTTTCGCTATAAATTTGCCACCGGCGAAATGTCACCGATGCCCATTATGGGCGTGAAACATTTTTTTGTCACGAGGCGAAATTTTTTTTGATGCACAATGCCATACAAGTCTATGGGAGTCATTTCCGTGGCGAAACAAGGCGAAAGAATTCTCCCATCCCTACTCGTGGTGCCTTTTGTTGAACAACTGATCTGATCTCACGCCGGGTGCTGTGCCATTACCCTTAGTTTGCACTGGATCCTACCCAAACCCTCCACTCCAAGAGGTTCCAGGGTTCATCCTGCAGCCCCAAGCTGGTGTGGAACTACACCTCCCTTAAATAGGCATTTAGTGGGTTTTGTCTGAGAATAATGGGAAATTGAAGCCCATTGACTTGTTATGGGACATAAGCAGGTAACTGTAAAACATCCTGCCAAAAAAGGGGTTAAGTAGCCTCCCCAAATGCAAAAATCACCCTCCGTCCATGGAGCCTCTCCAAATTTTGGTATTGATTGCACTCAGTCACCAACTCCACTCCTTTTAACCACATTTCTCGCCCAATGAATATGAGGTTCTCAGCTGGTCCCTTCTAGCTATTGCTGCTTCATATACCTGCCCAACTTTGCTCCCCTGGCAACTTTGCTGTCACACTAGATGTACCTGTCCCTCTTGGAACTGTTACTGCTACTAGTGAGGGCTTACCTATTGTTCTAGACCTAAATGAGTAGTACCGGTATGGGACCTGTTATCCAGAATGCTCAGGACTTGATGATGGATCTTTCCGTAATTTGGATCTTCATAGTTTACGTCTGCTATAAAATCATGTAAACATTAAAGCCGATAGGCTGGTTTTGCTTGCAATAAGGATTAATTATATCTTAATAAAGCAGTACCTTGTGCTTAAACCAAACTATTAGAGAGAAAGGGAAATCATTTTTAAAAATCTGGATTATTTGCATAACATGGAGTCTATGGGAGATGGCCTTTCTGTAATTCGACGCTTTCTGGATAATGGATTCCATACCTGTATTGTCTTTTTCACAAAATAACTAGGTATCTAAGTGTAGCTATGTTTAACCACATCAACAAATAAAAATCTCAGCACTTTTGCTGAGATTTGAATTAGATTTGCCTGTATCTGTACAACCGAACCATCAAAACTCAAGTTACTTTTGTTTACAGATGATGCATGCTTTCTTAAATTTAAATTTAATTTAAACTTAAATTTAGCCTTTGGATTTGGTTTCATATTTTGCTAAACCTTTTGTGGAGGATTCATATTGGGCAAATTCCAAAAAAATCTTTAGTACATCATTTATAAAATGTGTTTCTGGTGTTTTTTTTTGTAAAGGAGTTTTTTTGACTTTACTGAAACCCTGGATGATTCTTCTTATGAAGGAGAGAGTGGGATCCCTGACTTAAAACTGGTTCGAAAAATTGTAAGTCAGGTAGAATTCTACTTGTCAGATGAGAATTTATCTCATGATGCCTTCCTGCTTAAGCATGTCCAGAAGAACAAGATGGGTTATGTCAGCATAAAACTCCTCACATCTTTTAAAAAGGTGGGTAATACTATGTGATTTGTTTGTTGTTTTTTTTTAAAAAAAAAAGCTAAAATGTAATTTGGGGGTTAGTTTGACATAGTTAGACTGGAATCTGCTTGTGGCAACCACCTGTATTCAAAAAATAATTCAGTTATCTTAAATGTAACTAGTAGTGATGAGAGAATCTGTCCTGTTTTTTGCTTTACTGAAATATTCGTGAAACTGCTGAAAAATTCACGAAACACATTGAAGTCAATAGGCGGCAATATTTTTTTACATACAATTCTATTTGCTCTCTCCAAATGTAATGGTTTTTTTTTAAAAAAAATTTTTTCTTGCAGTGACTTTTTTGCCACTTCAAATGTTTTTGCTGCAGTTTCGCGAAAAGATTTGCACATGGCAAAATGTGGAACTTTGCTGCAAATATATGCCTGGTGTAAAAATTCACTCATCACTATTAACTAGTATTTGGGACAAATAAGAAAATAGTAAAAAAAAAAAAAAAAATCATACAGATCACATTCCCTCAGACCATTTCTAGATTGTCTTCTAAAATGACTTAACTACCTAGTCAGACCCTTGATGATATGACCTTAGCATGGTAATATGCTAAAATGCAGAATGAGGCTTGTCACCAGGCAAATCTGTACAGTGAAGAAGGTCCTGCAGCATTAGGATGTCATCTTGCAATAACACTTGAGGCATGCAGATAGTCTTCAGCTTATACACTGATAGACTATAACTGCTAACTGACAGATTTTTACCTATTACCTGCAGAAAGAATGTTAAATGCACACACCCTGCTTGCATGCTAAAATATTCTTGGCAATATTCTTGCAGGGGCCTACAATGTTAATCTTAAAATTAAACCTATAAAGATTATATTTACAGATGCAGATTTCCCCTCCCTGTCTGCCTGTATCTAGATGGACCTGTACACTCCAATTGTAATGTCTTCCTTTACATTACACCTCCCTTGAAAATCAAAGTCTAGTTGGAATAGCCGTGGTTGGTAAGACTACCTATAATTATGTGACACATCTAATCTATTAATTTGCAGATAAAATATCTGACAAGGGACTGGAGAAAAACTCTGTATGCTCTGCGGTTTTCAGAACAACTTGAGGTCAATGAAGAAGAAACTAAAGTAAGACGGAAAAACCCATTACCTGACTACCTTCTTGGACTTCCACCCACCAAGCAGTTATTGGCTTGGAATATATTGGATCCAGAGAAAGGATCTTTTAGTTGCCAACAAAAAAATCTAATGGAGATCGTAACTTCTTTTTTTGCAACATATGGGGTAATCATGTCCATTCGCATTTTGAAACCAGGAAAGGAGGTTCCTAGTGACATTAAGAAGTACATGTTGAGGTATCCTGAACTATCTACTAAGAATTGTGCTTTAGTTGAATATGAAAGTTTAGAAGGGGCCAGAAAGGCTCTTGAAGCACTTAGTGGGAAAGTGTCCTCTACAAATATTGACAGGATCAAGGTAATCCCTGTAAGTGGCCGTGGTACAAGAAAAAAAAGTGTAATGGATACTGATGAACACGAGGATTTACCGGATAAAAAGATGACCAGAAAAGAAATTAGAGCAATGGAAAGACTTCATTATACAACTGAAGATTCTTCATTCTATAGTTCATCTGAGTCAGATAGTACTCCTGCTTCCCCAGTCTTAACACCACGGTACCTTTCACCTCTAACTTTTTCCAGCCCTAGTATGATGTTTAAGCCACCGTTCTTTAGTAGCCCACGTTCCAGTACATTCTTGGCTCGAAAGAGTCTATCTCATTCTCATCATAACCCTTCTCCTTTAGCTTCTGAACTAGGAAATGGTGATTACCCAAGCCCTGGCACAAGCCCAGAGTTGTGCCGTAAAAGTTCAGACCACTCTGCAGAGAATGCAGGGAGCTCTACGAGTCCTTGGGTCCAACGCCGCAGGGCTGCAGCCCACAACCTACTAGGAGAAAAGCCACTACCATGTAGCCCTCTAACACTTAAGAAGTTGACTGTTTCTCTTGGCCTAAATAATGGGGTAATTCGTCACCCATATGGGCCAGATGGCAGTAAAGGGTTCCACAACTGCATTGGCAGAGGTAAGCTGGTACTACGGCACTAAGTGGTTTCTTGGATTTCCCTATGTTGAAATGTAACTTTCTAGGTTCAGTATTATTCAAAATGAACATGCAACAAAATTTAGAAAGGCGGCCTCTAGTAATTAACAATATATATATATTTTTTTTGTTGTACCGATAATCAAAGTATATAAATTACTGCAGCAGGAAACTTATGCAGTCAGATAATCCATTTAATATATGTCACAAAAATATTTTGTCTGCATTGCCTGAATATTTTCAAATAGCATTGATAAGCTTTACTACAAAGACACAAGACCTAAGGCATGTCTGTCATAAGCTCATTTGTAATAAGTCTGTGTGAATTTACCTTTCTAACAGATGAGGAATTTGCTTTAAATATCTGACCACTTTGGAATCTTTTAATGCTGCTGTGTAACTTGTGCTTACAAAAATATCTTTAAAAAGAGGTTATGGAACAAATTTCTTTTCCTTAACCCGCTGACACAAATCTGTGTTTGAAAAAGTATAAATTTTGGAATGAGTTTTCCTATAACCTGCAATGTTAGACTTTCATGCAAATCTTGCATTACCATAACTGGTTTCTTCTCTTCTAATTTCTGAATGCCCTAAATGCATTTTTTTCCTTTAATCAGTTTAATCAAGACTATAAGATACCTTGAAGGTGTCTGCTTGAGTATCCTCTTCCTTCTTCTATTAAGGACAGACTCTATACTATAAACAGTCTCACTGGAGTCCGTTTAATTTACACATCATGTATACAGTAAAATAATACTGGGAGCGACAGAACTTTATTTGCATACAGTTAATATTTGAGTACAATTCTCAATGCTATACCTGCAATAAACAAATCTCTTAGGACTTCAATGTGCATAGATAGATTATTTAACATATGTTAAATGCTTTATGTTCCTGAAATAGATACCTACAAACTACACATGATCTTGAAAGTCTTTATTCATTTCTTGCACTCACCATGATTTCTAGTTCATTAATGATATACAGTAGTTTGGCGGTATGTCATTTCCCATGCAAACCCTCTTTGCTTTGTTTTAATTTGAGTTCTTAATGTAAAGCTTAAATATAGCTATTTTATAAAATGGCTTGTTGTAACTTTCACTTCTTTAAATTAATGTCCTAGTATACAATAAACATTTTATATATGAATCGGTACAAAAAGAAACTTGCCTAGCCTAATTAAAACCTGCATACAGTATCTGAAAAAAATGTCTTGTCTCGCATTAACTGTTACTTATGAAAGTGTTGATGGTAAAGTATTCATTAATAAAATGTAAGAATATAAATATTGAACATTGTATAATAGTGCCCAATTTGATTGTTGGAAATAAAGAACTTCTCTGATCACTTTGTTTTTTTTTTTTTAGTGCAAATGCTAGGGTCATCTGAAACCATGAGGGTGCTCTTACCATTTCTAAGCGGTTTATCTATTGTGGTGTCAACACCACTACTGAATGCCTTCTCATAATGCTATTGAATTCAATATTTGTGATCATAACCTAATTTAACTCTTGCCAATTTAGAACAAATTAAGTCATACATGACTGGGTTTTTCTGTTTTAGAGTATTTTGGAAGCAAACCCCCATATGTAATAAAATACACTAAGTTGCAGTAACCCATATTAACCAATAAGATGTTTGCTTTTAAAGATGTGACCGGCAAATTCTACCTACTGATTGGTTGGTTGCTGTGGGTTACTGCTCCTGGGCACACTTAGTAGCGCTAAGCGCCTATCACTAGTGCTCAGGGATCGAGGCGATTACCCCTGTGGCTGGGTGGCATGTTGCCCTAGGCCTGGGCCTTTGCAGCCATGCCCCAATTCCAGGCCTGTTGTTTTCTGGGCATGAGCTATATGTTACAGTGGAGTGGAACTTGCATACTCTTATTTCCTTTGCAGAAAAAAAGTTTATTTGTGTTTAGAATTATGCACTATGTTTGCTTTTTTTTATCAGCATGTGTAAGGATGCATACTCAACACAGCTTTAAAGGAGAGCGAATGTCTAATTAAACAAATGATTAATGATTTCAAAGTTGGCCGCAGGGGGCTGTCATCTTGTAACTTTGTTAAACCTTTTTGCAAGACCATGCACATGCTCAGTGTGGTCTGGGCTTCTGTTGGGAGGTTAAGCTTAGGGATCGTCATAAATTATTAAAACAGCACAAATCACATAATATCTGCCAGAAGCCAATACAGCAAGACTGATTAATAATCAGAATATGCAGACTCCACTGGGTCTGTGGATACGAAGCTCTACATGGTCGCTGGCTGCTCAACAGGGAAACAAACAGTGCTGCTCAAGTTCTGGGAAGTAGTGTTTTTTTTGTTTTTGTTTTTTAATTAAAGTATATTGGAGATAGATTTTTTTTTTTTTCATTAAAGAAATTAAAAATGGAATATATTTTTTTGTCTTTACATCCCCTTTAATAAACATGGGGTCTCGACCCAAAATGTACATATTGCTGATTCATCTTTTCATAAGGCAAATGAAATTAACCTTTTTTTCTGTACACAATTTTATCTTTATACTAGGCTACATTTGGGTTGCTACCGGTACATGATAATTACTTGGGTTTAATATGGCTTTGTGTTGCGGGAGGATAGTGGCACCATCTATACTACCAACATTTTTTTTATTTTGAGTTTAAGAAGTTGCATGAAGTGATAACAATGTGGGGGTTATTTATCAAAATCCAAATTTATCCCATTATTTTCTAAAAAATACTGTGCCCGAATCCGCACTGGTTATTTCCCCGTTATTTATCAGTGCATTTTCCTGAAAAATTCTAGTTCGGGGAAAAAAACGTGAAAAATCGTGTATTATCCAAAAATTTGAATTGTGCAAATTTTTTCTATTTGCTGCCCAAAAACCACAAAATCTTTGGATATTTGCACAACACCCAGCGCAGATCAGGATGTCTTTGTGACTTTTCCTGCTGACTTATATACAATTTCGACAGGTCTGAGATGCTGGATTTTTGGATTCGGACTGTTTCCATCCTCTGGGTATAATAAATCCTGAATTTTTCAAGTTTTTGGCATTCGGATTCAATAAATAACCCCCTACACGTCCATACTAGTAAACAACTGTGATTGTATTTTTGTTTCTGCTAAACATGTGCTTATGACATGAATAGGAACATCTGTGTGATGGGCTGTAGTTATCAAGATATGTATTTAAATGACTGCTCTCTTCAGTCTGAAGTCTGGCTAGTTTTCTGATCGCAAAAAAGAATAGCTTATGTTTTCAATTACACTGTTATGTTTAAATGCTAATAAAACAGTGCTGCGGCCTACCCTCCAACCAAATTTCTTGGAGGCACATTTATCAAAGGTCGAATTTGTTAGTTTTAATTTAAAAAATTTGCGAAACAGCGAAAATTCAACAAAATGCATTGGTCTATGGGTGTTAAATTTGTTTTTTCATGCAATGAGGCGCCTCAATTTTTTTGCAGCAAAACTCTGAGAAACATTTTGCTTATCCCTAGTGCTAGTTGCCAATGACAGAAAACTGACAGACCCAACAGTCATGACATGCATGATGCTGATTCTGTGTAATTGAATCATTAATTGAAGCTTATTCCAAATAATAGCAGTGTGGAAAAACAGGTGTCAGTTACAGCCCTTATTTAAGGAAGGAAGGCAGCAAATATTGTGCATGTGGTTATAGCGCATTTCTCTGAAAATCTGAGTAAAATGGGTCGTTCCAGACATTGTTCAGAAGAAAAGTGTACTTTGATTAAAAAGTTAATTGTAGAAGGGAAAACATATAAAGAAGTGCAGAAAATGATGGGCTGCTCAGGTAAAATGACCTCAAATGCTTTTAATGGCAACCAAAACCTGAAGTTGTGGAAGAAAAAGGAAAACTACCATTTGAATGGGTAGTATAGGCAAAATGTCAAAGATTTAGTCAATGATCAGCTACAGGAAGATCAAAGAATGTCTAAAGTTACCTGTGAGTACTGTTACAATTAGAAGACGTCTATGTGAAGTCAAGCTATCCGCAAGAAGCTCCCCGCATTGTCCCATTGTTGAAAAAAATACATGATGAAGAGGTTCCAATTAGCCAAAGAACACATTGACTGGCCTAAAGAGAAATGGTGCAAAGTTTTGTGGGCAAATGAAAGCAAGATTTATTTTTTTTGGTTCTAGGGGCCACCGACAACACTGAATTCAAGCCACAGTACACTGTGAAGACCGTGAAGCATGATGGCACAAGTATCCTGAAATGGGGATGTTTCGCATACTATGGTGTTGGGCCTATTTATCACATACCAGGGATCATGGATCAGTTTCAATACATCAAAATTCCTGAAAAGGTCAGGTTGCCTTATGCTGAAGAGGAAATGCCCTTGAAATGGGTATTTCAACAAGACAACGACCCCAAACACACCAGTAAACAAGCAACATCTTGGTTCCAGACCAACAAGATTAATATTATGGAGTGGCCAGCCCAATCCCTGGACCTTAATCCAATAGAAAACTTGTTGGGTGACATCAAAAATGCTTTTTTCTGAGCAAAGAGCTGTGGAATGTAACTGGTGCCAGAAGTTGGTCGACTCCATGCAACACAGATGTGCAGCAGTTCTCAGAAACACTGCTTATACAACTAAATATTAGTTTAGCGATTAAAAGAAAGCAAAATCTTCAAACATTTTTCAGTTTATATAGTGAATTTTTGAGTTTGTAAAGAAGAATGCAGACACTGCATTCTGTAAAGGAATAATACAAATGTGATATGGATGCACCGAAACCAGGATTCGGCCTTTTTCAGCAGGGTTCGGCTGAATCCTTGTTCCTGGCTGAACTGAATCCTAATTTGCATATGTAAATTAGGGGCGGGTAGGGAAATCACGTGACTTTTCGACCACAAAAGAAGAATTTTTTCCACTTTTTCCTTTCCTGCCCCTAATTTGCATAGATTCGGGTTCGGTATTCGGAAGAATCTTTCACCATGGATTCGGTGCATCCCTAAAATGTGATAAATTTTTCTTCATGTTTTGATTCAGTATAAAATGTGAAGCATTCCCAATGCATTTGTGTGTATAGCAATAAAAGCTATTATAAGGATTTTGAGCAGTTATTACACAATGGTATTATTCTGAACACAACTGAATAAGAGTAGTGTCTGTCTAGTTGTAGGCAGAATTAAACAAGCAAGGACATTTTTTTTATTTACAGATAAAATGAGCCAACTTGTAAAGTGATTTTCTATAGTGAGCTTAGTTTTGTGTGTGTTCTTTGAGTGAACTATGGTGCAAGCTAGAACTCAATGGCCAATACCAAACCAAGTAGCATGCACCAATAGAAAGGGGTTAGTGTGCTGACCAGTGGCATCAGAAGACACATACGGTGGGGTGGGTCAGTGTGGAAAGACCCAACATTTCTACAGTCTCTAAGTGGGGGGTATAGTAAGCAAGTGAACATTCTGTATAGATTGTTTGCTCTATAAAGAATAAATATAATGGTTTTACTGTGTGACAAATTTAATAATACACATTACTTATTTCTCACAGACACAAGTCAGTTTCATGAGGAGCAAGAGTAACCTACTACTATATTTTTGACCTTTAGATAGAAACTCTACAAACTGTGCACATATATTACAATGCTCAAAATCAAATCCAAAATCCAAGAGCAGCATTACTAACATAACAATAATTGGCACAATGCTCAGGATCACTTGTATATGTGATGGTTCTAGATTTTATTAAACTTGATTGAGGAAAATGCAGCCCCAACCAAGCCAAGTTCTATCTATTTTATCATATGCAGGTATCGAGAGTCAGTATAGTCCAAACTGGAATTATTGGGTCGTTCTATCTCCTTGTGCCAGCATGTAATCTGATTCTGTTTATTAGAATGTTTATCAAACTACAATCACTATGTGACTTAAAGAGTCATAACGGAATTTCTTTCTCAGATAATGAGAAACAGGGAAACCACTAAGATAAAGCATGATTATTGTAACAACATTAGTGTAACAAATGCAACTTTGAAAAGGCCTTTATAATTTATGACACACTTACCAAACAGGTTATGAGCAAAGTGTTTATTCTCCTTCTGTGCTTGCTCCTTTCAGTGACTAGGTATTTTGGCTGACCATACCTCTTAAGTATGTATATTATATCACTTATATGCAGAGTAATAGTACAAACATAGGGATAATCATTGCAGTTAATACAAATAAATGTACACAGTGCCAAAGATCAGGTACATTTTAAGAGACACCGAAAGATGGAGTGCCCTGCCCTATGGGTACTTACAGGTACATATAGGAGGGTAATAAGTGCTACTGTTTACAATGTTTAGACAACGGGCTCAAAAGTGCCATGTCTGGATCAGATAAAATGCTACTGTTCCAAAATGGACTTTCTTAGTTTTGATCTACCTGTGGAGCTGCTTATGGAAACCCTGTACAGACAAAAACCCAAGAGCAATGTTGTATCTTTTTATGGAGGAAAAATGAGTGGAGTTATTAAAGGGGTAGTTCATCTGTAAGGTAACTTCTAAGCAACTTTTCAATTGGTTTTTGTTATTTATTTTTTATACTTTTATAGTTATTTGCAACTTTCAAACGGACGTCGCTGACTCCCTTCTAAAAAACATTCTCTGTGAGGCTACAAATGTATTGTTATTGTTAATTTTTATTACTGATCCTTCTATTCAGACCCTCTCCTATTCATATTCCAGCCTCCTATTCAAATCAGTGCATGGTTGCTAGGGTAATTTGGACCCTAGTTACCAGATTGCTGAAGATGCAAATTGAAGAACTGCTGATTAAAAAGCTAAATAACTCAAAAACCTTCAATAATAAAAAAATAAAAACAAATTGCAAATGAATATCACTCTCTACATCATACTTAAAGTTATCTCAAGGATGAACAACCCCTTTAAGAAAGGTTTTGTAAGCAAGGCAGAATGTACAAGAGTCAGTAACAACTTTACAGGAACTAGCAAGCACAATACATGAGAAAAAACGTGGACTGCACAGTTAGTCAAAGAGGTATAATTTGTCTTCTCATGGCCCCCATTTATCTGCATTTATCTGCATTTTTAAAATGTATTTACATGAGAGGAAGTCATACAGATTCCACTACGGATACGCTGGTATGTTAATTTGATGATCAGTGTTAGAGAACATCAGCTTGTTCTGAAAATTTTGCCTTCACCCAAATGACTGAATTGAGGTCCATATTGGCTATTTTGGTTACCAGTTTGTAAAATAAATGTATGAAAGGTTGAGACACGTAATCATGATGTTTCTTTAATCATAGGCGGATTTTCATTAAGGCTTGGGGAGGCTAAGCCTCCCCAAACCTGCCTAACATCTCAAAGAAAAGAAAAAAGAAAGTTTCCCTTACTGAATTTCACTAGTTAAATACAGGGAGAAAACTCCGTTCTTGCTGACAAGCTCGGTTGCTATAGAAACCAGCAGCACTCTGATAGGAGCTTTTGCCTTGAAGCTTCCAATCAGAGCGCAGATCTTCTTACAGACTGTAAAATGTACCAGTAAGCAAGCAGAAGTGGGCGTGCCTGAGGAAGTGCCCAGTGTTTGGGGCACGAAACGCGTTAGTTTTCCGCACTCCCACTGCTGCTATATCACAATGTATGTTTAAATAAAGCCGAATATTGATATTATTCTTACCGCCTCCCGTGGATATGTCTACCAGCGCTGCCAGCGGATAATTGGTTGGAAGTATTGGAGTACTCGGTTGAGAGTTACCGAGATCCCGCGATAGCTGCGGTGGACGAGGGAGAGAGGAAGGAGTGGGGAGAGCTCCGCCATCGAGTCCTCTTTTGCTATCGGTGCCTGAGGAAACACTACAAACCAGTCACAGTACAAGAGAAGGCCCTGCAGTTAAGAAACATTTGTAAACTTTACCCGCTTTTATCACCTCCTCTGAATATTTCCAGCAGCTTTTGTACCCTCATACACAGGTATTGTACAGTTTTTTTGAGGGCTGAGGTCAACTTAAATCAACTGCTTTACTAGCTGAAATTAAACTGCTATAGCATCAATCATACCTCAGTCACCCTTGTCTCAGTCTCACATTAACCCTTTCACCTGAAAAACAAAATTGTGCTTTTCGGGTTGGTGTTAATACATGTAGTTTTTCCTTATTATTTTCTTTGTTTTGTTCATTTTGTGTTTGTTCAGGGGGAGTCCTTATGACACTGCATGGCTGGGAAACACATTTAACTAAAAGGGTTAAAACACAGGGCTGAAGGTAACAAGAAAGAAGGTGCATTAAATAAAGGTGGTTCACCTTTAAGTTAACTTTTAGCATGCTATAGGATGGCCAATTCCAAGCAATGTTTCAATTGGTTTTCATTGTTTATTGTTTTTATTAATTTTCCTTCTTCTTCTGACTCTTTCTAGCTTTCAAATAGGGGGTCAGTGACCAAAATTAATGGCCTGGAATGCTTCACATTTATTGTTATTGCTGCATTCTATTACTCGTCTTTCTATTCAGGCCTCTCCTATTCATACTCCAGTCTCTTTTTGAAATCAATGATTGGTTGCTAGGGTAATTAGGACCCTAGTAACCAGATGGCTGAAATTGCAAACTGGAGAGCTGCTGAATAATAAGATAAATAACTCAAAAAACACAAATAATACAAAATTAAAACCAAGTGCAAATGTCTCAGAATAGCTCTGCCTATGTCATACTAAAAATTAACTAAAGGGGAACAACCCTTTTAATACAGTGCATGAGAGCAAAAAGAGGAGTGGGAGAAAAAAATGCAGGCTGGAAGGGAACAAAGTGAAGACAAACATGAAAAATAGAAGAGAATGAGGAACGAGTTGAGAGTAACAAATGAGTAATAAATGGAAGAACATAATTCTAAATGGAAGAGGCTTATACTGCAGAGCAGGGATGTCCAACTGGCGGCCCACGACCCCCCATTATGTGACCCCCCACCTACCTGCTGTGTCTGATTACCATGTGTTAGATTTAAAAGGTATCACTACAGAGATAAACTGGCCCCTGCATTGTCTAAACCTCAAATTCAGACTAATCCCCTGTATTGTTCACACCTGTGACACCTCTATTGTTTATATCCTAAAGCCCTTGTACTGTTCTACCTGAGACCCCTCTATTGTTTATATCCTAAAGCCCCTGTACTGTTCTACCTGAGACCCCTCTATTGTTTATATCCTAAAGCCCCTGTACTGTTCTACCTGAGACCCCTCTATTGTTTATATCCTAAAGCCCCTGTACTGTTCTACCTGAGACCCCTCTATTGTTTATATCCTAAAGCCCCTGTATTGTTCTACCTGAGACCCCTCTATTGTTTATATCCTAAAGCCCCTGTACTGTTCTACCTGAGACACCTCTATTGTTTATATCCTAAAGACCCTGTACTGTTCTACCTGAGACACCTCTATTGTTTATATCCTAAAGCCCCTGTACTGTTCTACCTGAGACCCAGACTGAAACTGCCACATTGTTCACCTGTTCACACTTTATACAAAATGCTAATGGGGCACCAGCACTGTGTCACTGTATGTAGTACATATTAGCAGGGGCGTAACTATAGAGGAAGCAGACCCTGCGGTTGCAGGGGGGCCCAGGAGTGTAGGGGGCCCAGTGAGACCCTAATTAATTGGGGCCCTAAATTGAATTTGCTATGGGGCCCAGTAACAACTAGTTACGCCACTGCATATTAGACTGGTCCTGATTCCTGTCTCCTGCTCTGTTCTGTCTTCCCTATACGTTTGTACCATGTCCATTTTGTGGCCACACCCCCTAAATACCATGTCCATTTTACAAAATTTTTGGCAAAATTTGAGTAGTTCTCTGGTGTGTTTTAGGGCCATATTAAATGTGTTATTTTAGTTTTGCTAATGAAGGTGAAATCCCTTTTAAACTATAAGTCTCAGTTCCCCCAAGAGACTTGTTTATCTTATTAGTTACAATTGTATCTAAGAGCAGGTGCTTAGATATTCTGGGCTCTCTGCCAAAAGCCTCTTTCAGAAGTTTCAGAAATGTTGTATCTTTATCTGGTGTCAGTGCAGGAGATCAAAGAGAAACTTGGGACTTTTTAATAAAAATCCGGGTTTGCAGACTATGCTGTCAACATCGGGACTGTCCTGCACAAATTGGGACAGTTCAGGGCTGAAAAATTTATATCAAAAAAGATATATGTCCCAAGGCCTCTTAGATTAAAAATAAGAATAATTTATTGAAATTCACATTTAAAAAGTATTCAGTACATACCACCCCAAATATCCCACCTTATGCGTTTCGCACCTTCCGGCGCTTAATCATAGGTGTGTCTGTCAGTAAGGAATCAAGTACAGAATTTAAACCCAGGTGATGCCACCCCTTTTTGTTTAAAACCAATCCAGGGTCACAAACAATTAACCATGCTTTCCTTCTATATATTAACCCATAATACCTATACAGGGTGTATGTACCATTCCCCTTATATTATACAAGATAGTATAAAGTTGTACATTGTATTCAGAATATCCGTTAACAACACAGTCCTTAAAATTAGTTATTGCACAACATTATATTTAAACAGTATAAAATCCTTAACTCTCAAACCAATTAGTTAATCTCTAACTTTGCACAAACCTCATTATTGCCAAATTTATATAGATTGTCTACACTGTCAGCATAACATTCCATTAATAGTGTTATATAATAAGTATGTTTCTTTCTCATTTTTATACATTCAAGTGTAACATGTCACGTCAAATTCATAGTTAAGCCCTAGTGGCAAACGTGTTCCCAAATGGAAAATCCAATAAACTTCTCTCCTCTCCAAAAGTTTCTGATGGTCCCCTCCTCTTATTCCTAATCTCACCCTCTCTATTCCCTGGATAGAGAATTGGTTTATATCCCCCTCCATTACATATAGCAAAATGTTTAGTGATGTTACTTTTTTCTACTGTTTTGGGGTTCCTAATTTGACTCATATGTTCCCCCGCTCTTTCCTTCAGTACAACCCACATATTGTTTACAGCACTTCAAACAGGTGATCAGATAGATCACAAATGTAGTGTTGCAGTTAATATAGCCTTTAATTACAAACTCCTTCCCTGTTACTGTAGACTTAAATTTTCTAGATACTTTCATATGTTCACAGGTGATACATCTACGACTACCACATTATTTGTAGCTACCCTCGGACATAAGTGGTCCCATATCTTGTTTTTAGATTCCATCTTGAAGAAGCTGGGTGAGAGCATGTCCTTTAAGGTGGGAGCCCGTTTGGGGACAAAATTGATTCCCGGGCTCAACACCTCAAAGAAGTGCTCATCACCATAAAGCAGGGGTCCCCAACCTTTTTTACCCGTAAGCCACATTCAAATGTAAAAAGAGTTGGGGAGCAACACAAGCATGAAAAAATCCCTTGGGGTGCCAAATAAGGACTGTGATTGGCTGTTTGGTAGCCCCTATGTGGACTGGCAGCCTATAGGAGGCTCTACTTGGCACTATATTTAGTTTTTATGCAATTAAAACTTGCTTCCAAGCCTGGAATTCAAAAATAAGCACTTGCTTTGAGGCCACTGAGAGCAACATCCAAGGGGTTGGAGAGCAACATGTTGCTCACGAGCTACTGGTTGGGGATCACTGCCATAAAGAATAGGCAAAAATCTCTTTACAATTTTTGATATCTCAAAGAATTGTTTGCTATACCCAGTTGTTAGTGTCACTTTTTCTGACCAAACTTGACTTCTCTTCTTAATTCCAGTTCCTTTGAGCAAATCCCCCCTATCACTTCCTCTTGCTCTCTGAAGTGCCTTTTGTACAATTTTCTGCTTATATCCTCTCTCTAAGAACCTCCTCTGCATATCACGTGCCTGCCACCCAAATTCTCCATCCGATGAACAATTCCTTCGAAGTCTTAGGAACTGACCAACTGGTATGCCTTCTATCAATCTCCTTGGGTGCCATGACGAGGCATGCAGTAGGGTGTTCCCACTACATGGTTTACGGAATATATTTGTAGCTATAGCCTTGCCCTCTGTTCGTAGTGTCACATCCAAAAATTCTATTTTATTCAAACTAAACTCACTGGTGAATCTTAAATTCAACTCATTCCTATTAATATCCCTCACGAAGTCGTCAAATTCCTCCTGGGAGCCTTTCCATATACATACAGTAATAGGTCGTCAATATAGCGCAAGTACAGCCTTAGGTGTCTGCTCTGTTCCGAAGTGATGTATACCTCCTCCCACCACCCCATATACAAATTTGCATATGAGGGGGCAAATTTTGCACATATAGCTGTACCCCGCTTTTGTAGATAGAAACAGGCATCAAATACAAATTATGCTCCAGAAGGAATTTGACGGCATTTACAAGAAATTGTATCATTTTTTCTGAATAATCACTGTATTTTATTAAATGATACTGGATTGCATTTATGCCCTCAGTGTGAGGTATTGAAGAATATAGGGAGACCACATCAAGCGTACCCCATGCACAGGGCCACCATCAGGGGGAGACAGGGGGGACAAGCGTACCGGGCCCGGGCATGAAGGGGGGCCCGGCAGCGCTGCATTTTTTGAAGATCCGGGCCCCCCTTACGAGCGCCCGAGCCGTACGTCTTGCCTCTTGCGTGCCGAATGCGGAAGTGCCGAAAAGCCGAAGCCGATGCGCCGAAAAGACCCGAAGTCACGGAAAAAGCCGAAGTCCCAAAGTCACGAAGCGCCGAAAAGACCCGAAGTCACGAAAACAGCCGAAGCCGAAGTCCTGAAGCAGCGCAAAGACCCGAAGTCACGAAAACAGCCGAAATTGAAGTCCTGAAGCGGTGAAAAGACCCGAAGTCACGAAAGGAGGCGAAGTTGAAGTACTGAAGCCATGAGTTCAATCCTACTGAACACCAGTTTGTGTTTGTTTTTTTTTTTTTTAATCCCCTGGCCACCAATGTATTATTTTAATATTCTATAGGCCCCTGCCACCAATCTTTTTTTTAAAACTTTTTTTTTGGGGCCCCAATTTTTTTTTTAACTCGTAAGGGGCCCCTTGCCACCATTGTATTTTTCTGTTTTTTTTAAAAAAAAAAAAATTAATTTTCTTTTTGGTGGCCCCAAATTTTTTTAACTTGTAAGGGGGCCCCTGCCACCAGTTTTTTTTTTTTAAAAAAAAATTATTTTTTTTTCAAATTTTTTTTTGGGGCCCCAATTTGTTTTTAATTTATAAGGGGGCCCCTGCCGCCAATGTTTTTTTTTTTTTCAAAAAAAAAAATTTTTTTTTCAAATTTTTTTTTGGGGCCCCAATTTGTTTTTAACTTGTAAGGGGGCCCCTGCCACCAATGTTTTTTTTTTCATAAAAAAATTAATTTTTTTCATAAAAAAATTAATTTTTTTTCAAATTTTTTTTTGGGGCCCCAAGTTTTTTTTAACTTATAAGGGGGCCCTGACCATCAATAGCTTTTTACAACTTGTGTGGGGGGGGTTTACTTTTTTAGCGCTGATGTCTGTGTGGTCTTTTAACTGTGATGTGGAGTGGGCGGGATATGGGGTGGAGCTTGGTCGTCAGTGTGGGTGGGGCCCAGGGGGCCCCAAAAATTTTGTTGTACGGGGCCCCGTGATTTCTAATGGCGGCCCTGCCCATGCACAATCCTCTGCCCATCCAGTATCATTTAATCGTTGTAATACATGCGTGGTGTCCCTAGTATAACTATCCAAACGCCCCACCAAGGGCTGTAGATGTGCATCGATCCATTCGGAGAGATGTTCATTTAAGGAGCCAATTCCAGAAATGATTGGTCTTCCCAAAGGAGGTCTCGCTTTCTTATGGACTTTAGGCAGATGATAAAAGGTGGAGATAGTTATTGATCGCGGGATTAAAAAAATCTCGTAATACTACATCTATCACACCATCCACTACCCCACTTTCAATCATGCTCTCTAATTCCATCTGGAACTTCTTAGTAGGATCCCCTTTAGTCTCACATACGCCTCTTGATCATTAAGCTGTCTAAGGGCTTCTGCTCTATACGTCACAGAGTCTTGTATAACCACCATACCGCCCTTATCTGCGTTTTTGATGGTTATACTTTGATCTTTTTTTAGAACATTTAAAGCTTTTTTCTCTTTCTCACTCAAATTGGTTAGTCTATCTCCCTGTCTCCTGACCTTAGAGTCAAGTTCCCATAGGCTCTCTTCAAGTTTCCTCTGGAATTGTTCTATCAGGAGGCCCCTCAACTGTGTTGGGTAAAAATCGCTTTTGTTTTTAAATCTCACATTAATATTTGTCCCTTGCTGGGGGTTTTCGCGCTCTATTCCTGTTCCCTCGTTCAACTGTGCTATCTGCAGGAAGTGTTTTTTAAGTATAACACTACGTACAAAGTTATTCACATCAACAATTGTATCAAAAATAGTAAAATACCTGTCAGGTGAAAAAGAAAGTCCCTTGTTCAATACTTGTACTTGAAGTGGTGTCAGGACCTTTGAAGACAAGTTCAGTACTTTCTCGGATGTTTCTTTCGTAAGACGTATCGATTCTTGTCCTCCTGTTCCCTGGATAGTTCCTCTGGTTGTCGTTTCCACAGTTCCCTGTTTGCATTTTTCTGTGTCCACTGGCCAGTGCCCGTATGACCTTTCTTTAAAAAATGATGTTGCTCTCCCACGAATACATCTTTCACCTTCTCACTTCTATTGCTCTGTGAAGAAATAGGGGAAGAGCCAGCAGGGGAACCATCCAAAGAATCCCTATCAACACTTGAAAAGCTCACTTTCTTTGGAGTATTTCGTATTTTTAAGAATCGAACGTTGGCTATTATAGTCTCTCCTATTTTCTCGTCTATTGCTCGCCCAACTATAGACTTGATCCTTCATATAATCAAGGCTGTCTCTATTGAATGTTTTCTTTTTATTTTCCATTATATCACTCTCCAACTTCTTTATATTCTTTTTTATAGATTCGTACAAAATATCAAAACGTGCTTGCGTTCTATATTGTTCTATATCCTTTTCAATCATCCTTAACTCCCCTTTGACATCCAAATGTATTTTAGTTTTATACTCAATCATTAATTTCATTAGTCTTAATGAGCAGTCTGATAAAATTTTATTCCAACTGCCCATAAAGATCTCATCTCTTTCCATAAAGGAGGGGAATTCTTTTATACGTAAACCCCGTGGTATCATCTGTGAAGTAACATATTGCTCAAGTGACGCAATTTCCCACCATATATATAATTCTTTAGTTAACTTGTGCTCAAAATCACAAAAAAATTCTTGATACATTTGAGTAGTCACTAGTGCTAAACACAGAGTTGGCCTTCAATATACGTGCATCCATATTCCACAACTCATTCATGGTGCTTATATAACAAAATATAATAAAAAATTTATAATAAAGAAAAACCGTGTAGATATATATATTTTTTTTATATATATATGTTATCTCCTAAATAGGCCAGAGAGTGATACAACAGAAACCCCTTTCTCAGGGAAAAAGTTCTTCCTCTCTATCTAAGTACAGGTATATCCAGTGGAGCATCTATACAATTTCTCATTAAGGCCACCACCTTAACATATAATCCCAAAAGACATATAAAGGGCTATTAAAGGGCTATTAATCCAAAACGCACCAGAAGGGGGGACCAGATGTCCATCCCCATGCCCTTGCTACACAATTAAATGGTTAAGAAAATTAGGGGAATGTGGAATATCTAGAAAGTGCTGAATGGAAAGTGAAAGTAATTGTCTGCCCCGCCTCTATGCCCATGGCATAGAGGAGGGGCAGACAATATTTGATTGACAGCTGAGATTTTTAAATGAGCTTACAACAGCTATTATAGAAATAGAAATTGGATTTCATGTTTAATTTGAAAAGGACTTTTATTATACAGATTTTTTTGTCTGTGTGACAGATCCACATTAAGCAGATAAAAGGGGCCCATGGACCACTGGGAAAAGTCCCGGATTGATGGATTGTGATCCGCTGGCACCAACTCCCCCCCCCCCTCGGAGGGCGCGTTTTAAATTAGGTGCATACAGGGCCGCCATCAGGGGGTCACTGGGGGGACAGTCCTCCCGGGCCCGGTGGATTTCCCCGCTTCCAGGGGGCCCGGCCGCGACCTAACTCTGCCCTGCATTTTTCTCCACTGAGCTGCGTCCCGTGCGTACGCGTGACGTCAGTACGCACGGGCGCAACTCTATTTAAGCCGCCGCCGACTGCCGCCTGCAGTCAGAAGATCGAAGACGTCGCTGGAGGAGGACGTGCTTCCTGGAGACGGCGAACGGACGGCGAAGACGGCGAAGACGGCGAAGACGGCGAAGAAGGCCCTCCTGGAGGAAGAAGAAGACGCCAGCACAAGCAGGTAAGTCCCCTGAGCCACCAATGTAACCCCTGAGCCACCAATGTAACCCCTGAGCCACCAATGCGGGCCCCTGAACCCCATACTGCCGCTGAGCCACCAATGCAGGGCCCCTGAGCCACAGGGCCCCTGAGCCACAGGGCCCCTGAGCCACCAATGCGGGCCCCTGAGCCACCAATGCAGGGCCCCATACTGCCCCTGAGCCCCATACTGCCCCTGAGCCACCAACCCCATACTGCCCCTGAGCCCCATACTGCCCCTGAGCCACCAATGCAGGGCCCCATACTGCCCCTGAGCCCCATACTGCCCCTGAGCCACCAACCCCATACTGCCCCTGAGCCACCAACCCCATACTGAGCCACCAATGCAGGGCCCTGCCCTGAGCCACCAATGCAGGGCCCTGCCCTGAGCCACCAATGCAGGGCCCTGCCCTGAGCCACCAATGCAGGGCCCTGCCCTGAGCCACCAATGCAGGGCCCTGCCCTGAGCCACCAATGCAGGGCCCCTGAACCCCATACTGCCCCTGTGACACCAATGCAGGGCCCCTGAACCCTCAATGAGGGCCCCTGAATCCCCATGCCGGGCCCCATATCCCCCAATGGGCCCCCTGATCCCCATGCAGGGCCCCTGATTTGCAGAGGGCCTGGTCAGCAGTGTTTTTTTTTTTGTGACCCTGGCTGCCAATGCAGGCCCCTGAACCCCATACGGCCCCTGAGCCACCAATGCAGGGCCCCTGAGACACCAATGAGGGCCCCTGAATCCCCCAATGGGCCCCCTGATTTGCAGAGGGCCTGGTCAGCAGTGGTTTTTTTTTGTGACCCTGGCTGCCAATGCAGGCCCCTGAACCCCATACTGCCCCTGAGCCACCAATGCAGGGCCCCTGAGACACCAATGAGGGCCCCTGAATCCCCCAATGGGCCCCCTGATTTGCAGAGGGCCTGGTCAGCAGTGTTTTTTTTTTTGTGACCCTGGCTGCCAATGCGGACCCCTGAACCCCATACTGCCCCTGAGCCACCAATGCAGGGCCCCTGAGACACCAATGAGGGCCCCTGAATCCCCATGCCGGGCCCCATATCCCACCAATGCAGGCCCCTGAACCCTCAATGAGGGCCCCTGAATCCCCATGCCGGGCCCCATATCCCCCAATGGGCCCCCTGATCCCCATGCAGGGCCCCTGACTTGCAGTAGTGTTTTTTTTTGTGACACATGGCTGCCAATCTAGCTCTGGTATTCCCCTGAATTGTGTTTTTATGTAACTTTAGTAGGAGCCCTGGTCACTAGTTATTTTTCTTGGTCTTGTAAAAGGTCTTCCAGTCACCAATTGTTTTTTAATCACTGTTGTGAAACTCCTGAACACTTATTGTTTTTTGTTATGAAACTCCTCGACACTTATTGTTTTTTCTTTTTTGATACTGGAAGAAGTCTTCCAGTCACCAATTGTTTTTTAATCACTGTTGTGAAACTCCTCGACACTTATTGTTTTTTGTTATGAAACTCCTCGACACTTATTGTTTTTTGTTATGAAACTCCTCGACACTTATTATTTTTTCTTTTTTGATACTGGAAGAAGTCTTCCAGTCACCAATTGTTTTTTTAATCACTGTTGTGAAACTCCTGAACACTTATTGTTTTTTTCTTTTTTAGTCCTGTCAGAAGTCTCCCAGTCACCAATTGTTTTTTTTTAATCCTGTTATGAAACTCTTGGCCACCAATTTTTTTTAGTTCTGAGACATAATGTGAATTCTTTTTTCTCCCTTCCTTTTTTAAACAGCTAAACTGTATCACAGCTGCAAAAGAACAGGAACTGTTGGTATTTAGCAGGAGTGGCTCAGCTGTTTGCATGACGTCATTCTCAGCCTTGAAGCCCTCCTGCTGAACGGAGGTGAAGACAACAGGTAAGTATTGCACTTGCTGTTGTTGTTTTACATCTGTTGTCACTTGACTTTATTAATAAAAGTTTATTATCTCTGTGTCGTTGTGGTCATTGTATCAGCTGTTCTCTTTAGTTGTTTTGGTGGTGTTTCCTTTTTGTATAGTTCTGCACTTTACGTGTTTTGTTAGTTGTGTGCTTGAGATTTATTAGCATTATTTTTATACTGGTTCCAATACCTTCTTTTTGTCCTATAATGTAGATTTATTTGCACTTTGGGTTTTTCTGACATTTCATAGGACTTTTACTTTGCTTGCCATCATCTTTACAGTTTTTTTTTTTTGTATATAAATATATATAGGTTTTGCATTTACAGGCCTAGCTGCTTTGTGGTGCCTTGTGCTTAGCTGTTTTTTTTATTATTTTAACTTTTTCTGCTGTGGGTTTACTGTAGAGCTTTATTTTTTGAAAACTTGCACTTTATTTATTTTGTCGTGGGCTTTGGTACTTTTGCTAGGATTTTGGTCCCTAGTGTGATACATTGATACTTTTGCACTTGTGTTTATTTGTATTACTTAATTTTTGCCTTGGGTTTTGGTAATTTTGCTAGGATTTTGGTCCGTAGTGTGATACGTTTGCATCGGTTTGCACTATTTTTCAGTTTGCACTTTTTACATTTTGCACTTTATCTGCTGTTTTTGTAATTGCCCTTGTGTCCATAATCTGTGCTTAACTTTTTTTGTCAAGAGGTATTTTGTTTACACTTTGTAACAAGTGGGCTCCATCTTATTCACCTTGCATAAAAAAAAGGTAAGATTTTAAAGGGCCTTCATCACAGCTACAAGAATGTATCACCATAAGTCTGGATCTCAGAAACGAAAGGAGAAGCGAGGGCGAGAGCATGAAGATGAAAAAATCAAAAACAAGAAACCATTGCTCCAATACTTTAAAAAATCTAACACTGGCAGTCAAGATGCAAGAGAAGATCGTATGGATGCTGGCAAAGTCATTGGGCCAATTGTCAGCACATCTTTAAACAATGTCCAAGAGGAGCCAGTTTCCTGCAGCGAGAATTGCATTTTGCCTTCATGTGACATCTCCTTGCCCACCACAGAAATCGAAGAGAATGCTTCCTGCAACATGTCTGCTGTTAACAATGACACGCTGATGGAAGAATATAGGTCATGCAGTCTGTCAAGCATCAATGCCTCTGAAGATTTCTTGAGTGAGGCATTTGAAAGTCATGAAGGTTTATCAGGTGTTAACTGGAAAGACCCAGCATTATGGCCAGACACTCTGAGAGGTAAATCTAGAGAGTACATCGTTCTTGCTGGATTGATGAGTGAACAAGATCTCTTGAAAACTGTACAGTCTTTGCCCAAGGATTGTGACGGCCAGGCCTTTAGTGAATTCCACTTGTATTCAAAATCACCGAATGGACGTGAAAAGATCCTAAGGGATTGGCTAAGATGGAGTGACAGCAAGAAAGTCTTGTACTGTACAACTTGCCTTGCTTTTTCAACAGACTCTGCCAATAAAACAGGAAGTTCTCTTTGCAGAAAGGAAGGGTATGATCCACTGAAGTCAAAGTGGCACAAATTGTACAAAAAATTGCCAGAGCATGAACATTCAGCACAGCACAGGAAGAACTACTGGAGCTGGCGATGCCTTCAGAAATCTGTTGGTGGACAGGGTGTAGACCATGACATTCAAAGAACTTTGGCAGTGGAAGCAGAGAAATTCACTGTGCTCCTGGAGAGGCTTCTTGATGTAACTCTGTTTCTTGCTTCAAGAAATTTGGCATTCAGAGGGAGTTCGCAAAGAGTTGGAGACATTCAGAATGGGAATTTTCTCGGTATCCTAGAGCTCATTGCCCATTATGATGCTGTCCTAAAGGAGCACCTAGACAAAGTGAAGAGAAGCCAAGAAAAAGGGAAAAAACTTCCAGCTCATTATTTATCATGGGGAACCCAGAATGAATTCATCAATCTGTGTGGACGGCATGTTCTCAATGCAATACTTTCCGAAAGGCAAGAGGCTATCTATTTTACAGTGATATGCGATGCTTCCCCAGATATTTCCCATACTGAGCAGAATGTCATCGTTTTACGTTATGTGCACAGATGTTCACAGACAGGTAAGTGGTGCATTCAAGAGAGATTTCTTGAATTTTTTGATTTTTTTCAGAAGACTGGTGAGGAAATTGCTGAGATGCTAACATCAAGATTGCGTGAGCACAACATCGACCTCAAAGATTGCAGAGGGCAAGGGTATGATAACGGAGCCAACATGGCTGGAAGAATTAAAGGAGTAAAATCCAGAATCCTGGAGAAGTATCCACAAGCCATTTTTTGCCCCTGTGCTGCACACTCTTTAAACCTTGTTGACGTGCATGCAGCATCCAGCTGTCCTGAAGTGAAGACATTTTTTGGAAGTGTGAATAGATTGTACGTCCTGTTTAGCAACAGTCCTGAGAGGTGGCATACCCTAACTGAGGAAATTGCTGGTTCACTGCATGGTCTAAGTGACACTAGATGGAGTTCAAGAGTTGAAGCAATTCGGCCTGTCGCTAAGAAGCTGCCAAGCATTCTCCAAGCACTTGAGAAGATAATTTCCTCTAGAAGGCTTACAAGTGATGCACAGTCAGAAGCTGTGGGGCTGTATAATTATTTTTCTTCTTTCCGTGCAATTCTACTTGCAACTTTTTGGCTAAAAGTTCTACAGTGTTTTGATGAGAGGAACAAAATTCTGCAGGCACGGTCAGTTTCCATGGAGATTGGAGCCGCAAATATAAGAGCATTGGCAGAAGAAATGAAATCTCTTAGAGAAAAGTGGCCTGCTCTACTCTCAGAGGCTAGATTGGTTGCTGATGGCATGGAGATTCCGGCTGAACTTATGAACACACAACAGATTCGCCGAAAGAAGTCACAAACTCCTGGTCAACTGGAAGATCCTGAAGCTGTTTTTAAAGTCAATGTTTTTCTCGTGACCCTGGACACTATCATTTCTGACCTAGATCAGAGATTTAAATCAATGGAAGAAATATGCAATTTATTTGCTCCAATATTGAAGTTGAGGAAGCTAAAAAATGAAGATCTAGAAGCATCCACCAAGTTGCTGGTTGCCAAATACCCTCAAGATCTTACAGACTCGTTACTGGATGAGTTACAACATCTTCGTAAGGTCTACAATGAAACATTTGAAGGGTCTCTTGGTCAACTGGAATTATTAAATTGTATCTATGACCTGCAGCTTGAAGGCATATTTGGACAGGTGTGTGTTGCCCTTCGTATCTTCATCACACTTCCTCTGTCAGTGGCTGAAGGAGAGAGAGCGTTCAGCAAACTGTCCTTGATTAAAAACTATCTACGGTCAACAATGAGTGAACAGAGACTGAATAGCCTGGCAATGCTTTCTATTGAACACGAACTTGCAAATCACCTGGATTTCAAAGAACTTATCAAAGATTTTGCAAGCAGTAAAGTGAGGAGACTTTGAGCCCTGTGTATATCACTATTTGCAATAAGCTTCAGGAGAACATGGTTTTACAAAGCACTTGACACTTTCAGTCATATCTTTTTGAGTATCCTGGTTACTTCATCAATCATGTACCACTAGATTTCTATTTATACTTCTAAATGTTATTTATTCATACTAATAAAAGTTCTTATTTTTTATTGTAAAAATAGTTTTATATCGCGTACCACTAGGTTTCTATTTATACTTCTAAAAAGTTAAATGTTATTTATTCATACTAATAAAAATTCTTATTTTTTATTGTAAAAATAGTTTTATATCTTATTTATTCATACAAATAAAAGTAGTTATTTTGTTTGCTATAAAAATAAGTTATATAAGGCCTATATGTTTACAAACAATCACAAACTGCCAATGCACTTTATAATCATCCAGTGGTTAGATCATGAATCATGTACAACTAGGTTTCTATTTATACTTCTGAACAGTTCATACTAATAAAAGTTCTTATTTTTATTGTAAAAATAGTTTTATATCTTATGTTCTTTATTTATTCATATTAATAAAAGTAATTTTGTTTATTATAAAAATATGGTGTATATCTGTTTATTTATACTAATCAAAGTTATTATTGATGGCCTATATGTTTTCAATCACAGTGCCATTGCACTGTATAATTGTCCAGTGGTTAGGTTTCAGTTTTTTTTAATGTATACATAAAATGCATTATACAATAAATGTGTGTATACATTAGACATGCTAGATAGATGGGCACATTTCAATCTTCCATTGTCCTTATTAGGACTGGTTGTTTTTTGACCAAGGGGTTAAACAAAATGGCTCTTATTGGTACAATTTAAACATATAATAATTGTAAAACAAAGTGCAATTTATGTTAGAGCAGGTACCTGCTTAAAGAGTCTACCTTGATGTGGTGGCAGGCTTAATAACACTTTTGCCAAAATGATTTTATTTGCGGTTTGTGAATGTGTCCATGTGACCTTTGTGGTGGGGGGGCGTGGTTAAGATGAGGGCGTGGTTAGGGGCGTGTTAGGGGAGGTGTCGTGAGGGGGGGCCCCGAAAATTTTGTTGTGTGGGGCCCCGTGATTTCTGATGGCGGCCCTGGGTGCATATGCTCTTACACAGATGAAGAGGAAATACCACAGCGAAGGAGCAGAGTGTCACATTGGTGTGCTACCGCGCATTGCTCATTAGGCACGCTGCCCATCATCACAGTAGCAGACAGCCGACATGGATTCCACCTTTCCACCAGGCATCTTCCCTGAATCCTCCTAGGTTGAGTGGCTGATCATTGCCTATTTGTCAATGTGCTCATCCACTTCTCCTGCCATGGATTCTGGGGGGTATTTATAAATACTGTATAGTCCTACTACTGTCAGATTTGTGTTTAATATTCTGAATATCCATTTGTAAATTAAATGTATGCAGGGAATGATGCACAATTTTTGGAAAGCCCTGCAACACTGATTCTGTATAAATAATAAAAAAAAGAAAGTTTAATGGAAAGCCATTCAAAGTGTGCAGTTAAAGGAGAAGTAAACCCTAAAAATGAATATGGCAAGAAATGCCATGTTTTCTATGTTGAACTTACTGAACCAGCCTAAAGGTTTAACATCAATGTAGCAGTAATGATCCAGGACTTCTAAGTTGTCACAGGGGCTTTCAACCTTGAATTTTCTTAGGAGTGTCAGTGACACGCACATGCTCAGTGCACTTTGGAATAGGCTAACCATTCATCCCCATCCTGTTTCAGGACCCCGGTCCCCATAAGAAATTGCCCCATGAAGCGTCCCCGTCTGCTGAAAAATCTTAAAAAATTTCCCCGTGAAGCAGTTGATCAGGGCCTGCACTGCATTATTCTACAGGCAGGGGGCGCAGGAGAGAATTTACTCTGTTGCTGTGGTGTGCAGTTTTACTAACTAGGCAATAATCCAAAGTTCCATATAAATTTGTGTCTCGTGAAGTAAGTAAAAAAAAAAATCATACACAGTAGCAAAAGTTGGGACAGACTTGTCACTTGAAAAAGAGGAGCCCAGATGATGTATAAAAAGTAGAAAATCTTTATTTAGGATATAATTAAGCCTGATGCGTTTCATGCCAAGGGTGGGCACTTACTCATAGGCTGTTGGTCTCCTCTCCGCACAATTCTTTTTATAGTGGGAGGATAATGACCAATAAAATTTACATACATGACATCACACAATGCCTTATCCAATACAGGTAAAGGTCAATACATGGTAATAAACCAATAGGAATGAATTATGTAAATTACATCACACATAAGTAATCCAATTAAGGAAAAGAAGAAAGGGGAGGAATAAAGAAAGGGAAGAGAAGGGAGAGGCATTTTTTCAAGTAGTCACTAGAAAAAGTGAATGGGTGGAGTATTTAGGCACAACAATAGCCACAACAATCTTTTTCGCTACGTAGCAGAAAGGAAGAATGTATACTTCCCCATCAGACTGGGAAGCCTAAACAATATACAACAGGACATATTCCAAATTTGAGTGTAATATCATTGTTGCAAAAATATAATAAATTGAAAAACAAAACAAAAAATTTCACCATATCAAAAATTAATAGTAATGATAGAAAAAACAGTGAAGAGTTAAAGAAAAAAGAGCAGAATTAAAATGGTAAGCAGTGTTACTAACATTTGTCTCTGTATAAAAAGGCTCAGAAGCAAGACATTGTACAGAAATATTTGGATATTTGAGGGGAAATCTGGTGTTGAACACTGGCACTGGAGAGAGGCAGACTATGTTGTAAATCATATTTACACATTAGTAGTCTTAATACTACTGAAAGTCACGTCATATTCGTTATTTAAACCATCTGGTATTCTGTTATGTAGATACAAAATCCATTTTGTCTCTAACTGCAAGAGTTTGGGGACTGGGTCACCACCTCTTAGACATTTCTTCAATTTATCAATACCTATAACTTTTAATCTTTGTATGTCACCTCCATTACACAGACCAAAATGTTTTACATTGGAACTGGGATTTTTGTTCTTTGTTCCCGAATGTGTTCCCTAATACGATTTTTTAGGGGTCTAGTGGTTTGGCTCACATTTTGTATAGGACATTTTGAACATTCTAGGAGATAACAACAACAAAAGTGGTGTTACAATTTATAAATTGTTTAATGGTGTATTTCTTGTGTGTACCTGAAGACATAAAACATTGTGTTTTCTGAACATGTTCACATGTGAGGCAACGTGTTGCCCCACACTTGTACATGCCAAATGTATCAAGCCAATTTCCAATGCTAAGTCCCTGTACATGGCTTGGCACTATTGAGTTACCCAAAGTACGAGTGTGTCTGATTACTGCTTTGAACATATGTTCTAAAACAGTATCCAATAGCGGATCTGTATGTAAAATATTGAAATTTCTATTAAGTATTCTTTTAATCGCATGGAATTGGGGACTATACCGGTTAACAAAAAAAGTTACAAATGGACATTTGTACCACCGTATCCATCTCCTGATCCTGTGGTTGGTAATTGATGGTTAAAGGCTTTTTTAAAAGCTTTTTTAAAAGCTTTCTCCAATTGTGTTACCAAGGTAAAGAGAAAGCAGGCAGCAGGTTGTTGACATCATGAGGAGACTGAAGAGAAAATGCACCTATTCAAGCATCCGGTGGATTCTGGACTTGGCTGACAGATCAGGCAGGATGGTGTTCCCTATGCTGCAAATTACCCCCTCTCCCCCCTCCTCCCAGGTGATCAGACAGAATGCTGGTAAGGTTACAAATACAGTACTTTTAATTACTTCTTCTGCCTAATTCTGTTTATTTTCTTTGTCTCTTCACTCCCCTCCCCACTTATTCCTTATCAATGCTCTTGCAATGTTTTAGCTGGTTCACATAGTTTCTCCCACTGTGCCACCATTAACCCTTTCCTTACCTTTTAATTAGCAAATATTGCCTCTATGTCATTCTACTATGAGTTTTGGGGTATTGTACATGGAATTGCCTCTGTGCCATCCTACTATGAATAATGGGGCATTGTAAATGGAATTGCCTCTGCGCCATCCTACTATGAATTCTGGGGTATTGTACATGGAAAGTTCCTTTGTGCCATCCTGTGGTGAGTTATAGGAGTATTATACACAGAATTGCCACTATGTTCATTAATATATTAATCGGGGTGAATTTGTACAATGGGAAGTGGTTAGCGGGGTTGTCTTGCAAAGTGGGCATGGTCTAAAAATGTTGCCATGTCTACATTCTCCCCTGTCCCCAGATTTCTTTTGAAAAATCTGGTCACCTTACTTTGGGAAGCAATTGAGAAGCTAAACTTAGGGGTCATCACAAATCATCAACCGGAAAACTAGGTTTGCCTGTCATGTAAGCTGCGGCTACAGGCCTGATTATTAATGCTGATGCTAATTGTGTGGATTTCTGAGCTGCCTTGAATCATCAATTATTTACTAATAAGCACCAGCCTTATATTGTGATATTTATAATATATACATATATATATTCCGCATCTTGTGTGTCTGTCCCTAAGCTCAGTAACTGACAGCCGCTGGAAGGTCCCACAGTGCTTCTACTAAGTATAGCAAACATAACTTCCCTGTAAGAGACTATATTTTTGAAACAAATAGGAATCCTAAAGTATGCCTAATGAAGAATTGTTTTGGGACAATATCTGACAGCTAAATCTACATACAATGTCAGAACTAAATTGTATTCTAGCAAAAGAGAAATAAACATGGATTGAAGAGGGTCATTTTGTTCACATTTTTAAAGCAGTGGGAATAGGCTGAGAATAGGTTGTTCTTGATGCTTACAGAATGCCTATTTTTCCTTAATTTTTTGCAGCTGACAACTTGTAGAATATAATGATGAACTGGACAGTGTATATTCCAGAAAGCCAAATATGCAAACATGACAGATGCAAAATGGTAGCTGGTAGGCTTCAGGGGACCATGGGAATATGCTAGTATATTGCTTTCCCACAGTTTTGTTGTCGAATTACTGAAGAAAAAGAATAAAGAAAACAGACGGACTTGATAAGAGAGAAAAGGGAATTGTAAAACAATGTAGAAAAAGTACATGCTGTTTGGAACTCATTAACTATTTTACATCAAGCAACTTTCATATTGCAAACCGGAAGAAAAGGGCATTCAGGGTACAGCTGGTGTGGTACCTCATGCAGGGGTGCACGCAAAGTGACAGATTTTAGGTGTTAAGAGACCAAATGGATGTGGTCTGGGATGCACATATTAACAGCTACATTGTAGTAAGCAATATTAACAGATCAACCCCTTCACAGAAAACCTGGCCTCCACATGCTGTGCAGACACAGGAAAACCAAGAAAATCTGGCCTGCCCCTATGTTTAGCTGACCCCATGCAGCTTTTAACACTTCTCATATGTTATAAATATAAATGTTCTGACCAGGGCTTGTGTTATGTTTTGAGTAGCCAATGATGAGTAGAGTATAACAGTGCTTTATTAGCAGAGTCATGCAGGCATTACATAACAGTAAGCTTTCACTTTCACTTTTAAGCTGTCAGGAAGTATGCACATTATAAGTCTGGGCAAAGTGACATCTACATACCATTTGTATAAACCCCACATATTCCCCCTATAGTAGGAAAGCATTTGGGCATATGTAACAACAACAATGCATCTTAAAGCAATAATATACTGTACATTATTCACATGACATAGTCCTGGGTCCATGCAGGTAGTTTTCTGATTCTCTCAGTACACCTTATAGGTTCACTTTATTCAGGCCTATTGCAGTTGACATCAGGAGTAGGAAAATGTCCTTCATCAAATGGAGCTTCTCCAAAGTCATTCCTAACAGGAGCAAGATGACTTGCATTCCATATGCGACCATCAGACAGTTCATATGTGTATGGTCCTTGCTGGCATCTCACTTCAAGTGGTGTAGTAAATTTAAATTGTCCTTGTTTCAGTATTCCTGGTTTCTTAATTCTGACTAAAGATCCAGGCTGAAAGTGCACTTTTCTTGCACCACGTTTTCTGTCGGTATAAGCCTTGTATTTGGCTTGCTGACGTTTCACAATGTCAGCAGTAGATGATTTTGTAGGCACAGTATTTTGTGGAAGTTTGATGTCTGCAACATGTAACTTCTCTGCTGAAGACTGTAGACAGAAATGTCATTACTGTAGCTGATGTTATATAAGAAACAAATGCAATTTCAGGCCATTTACTGTAATAGTCTTATCAAGATTATAGCAAATCTACAATCTATAGGAGCATCTGTAAAAGCACAAACAATATCAATAGCCAGTTTTTTCCCATGCTGAATCAGGGAATGGTACTGGTTTTACATCTGGTCTCAACTTAACTTTGTGTGCAAAGTTCTTTGCAAAGACACTGGCTGTGAGGCAGGCACTGGTGCTGTAGTAATGAGGCCTTCAAATAGTTGTAAGTTTAATGCAGCAAAGAGATCCCTTCCAAGTATAGCAGTACCCTTATTCACAATGTAGAAGTCACATTTTGCAGTATTTGATTCAAATTGTACAGTCACTGGTAAGCAACCAAGCACAGGGATTGGATCCTTTAAGTAACTGACCAGTTTCAGGGTAGGTGCAACAAGCGGATCTTTTGCAAAGTATTTCAAGAAAAATATCATTTGGTAGTATAGAAACAGCTGAACCTGTATCAAGCATCAGGTTAATGGAGTGCCCCTTGTCAGCAGAAGCAGTACTGACACTGACAGTGCATATAAACTTGTCTGGAATAAATGTACCACTTTTATCCACACTTAATACTGTAACATTTGTAGTAGTGACTTCATGCACATCTTTAGCACAACTACGGCAGGTCTTAGCAAAATCTCCTACTTTTGTGCAGTTGCGGCACCGTTTAAGCTTTGGCAGGACATGTAACATGATTTGCAGTGTGTTGTGTTGTACCACAGCGAAAGCAGTATTTTCTATTTGTATTTTCTGCACGGTTTTGCAGTATAGGTGAATCCCTTTCCTTAGCAATGTATGGTCACTGTGCATTATTAGGCCACAGTGTTGAATTCACAATCTGTACATTCCCAGCAGTTCTCTGACTGAGAGTTTTAGCCTCTGCCACTGCTGTTTCAATTTGGCTAGCAACTGTAATAGCCTTTGCAAGGGTTAAATCCTGCTCTAGGAGCAGCCTCTCTCTAATGTGAGGTGAGTTTGTTTTTTACACTATTTGGTCTCTTAGCAGTTCATCTGTTAGATTCCCAAACTCACAGGTAACAACCAGCTCTCTCAAAGCTGCTACAAATTGTTCTGTGGATTCGCCATTACGCTGTCCACGTTGGCAGAATTTATATCTTTCAGCAACCACATTTACTCTTGGCATGAAAAAGTTCTTATAGCAGTAAGTGCAGTTTCATAAGTATCATCAGGTAATGGTAATGTATAGAATATACGCTGTCCCTCTGCTCAAAGGCAGTGAATAAGTAGAGCATGCTTTCTAGCAGCAATAATGTAATTTTCAAACATACGGATCCAAGCAGTAAAAGGTATGGTAGGCTCACCAGGATTTGGAAGAAAAGGTGCAGGCTGCTGCAGAGGTAGAAGAGCCATCTCGTCCTCAATTTGTTATGTTTTGGGTAGCCGATGATGAGTAGAGTATTACAGTGCTTTATTAGCAGAGTCATGCAGGCATTACACAACAGTAAGCTTTCACTTATAAACTGTCATGAAGTATACACAGTATAAGTCTGGGCACCGTGACATCTACGGGCCATTTGTATAAACACCACAGCTTGCAAACACTTTTCTGTATTTTGGGGGACATAGACCTGATTAGATCTCTGGATTTTAGCCTATACTGTATCATGTGCTTCTTTCGTGGATTCCTTTTAACCAGTGTTTTGTTGTACATAGGTCACATTTCTGCTACAAGGAACTGATTGAAATATATTTTCTCTCATTTTATTATCTCTTGTATTGCTTCAGAATTTCACAACACATTAAGTCAACAGCAAAGGGAAATATTACATTTTAAGATTCCCCAGGGATGACCTCTCTGTAATCTTGTTGATTGCACTAAGTGGAGTTCATTGGTCTGACCAATGATCTTGTTGACAAGGCGATGATGGGAACCATTTCATAGACAGTATCTGGGCACCTTCCAGCAAAGGGTTCTGGGAAAATGAAGATGGCCTTGGCAAAGCTACTGGAACATGTGCCAGGCATAGAGCAAAGAAGGAGAGAGAAAACAAGAAGGGAGGGGGATTTGTTAGCAGATCTGCTGTTTATCTTATCAGAGGTTTTTCCCAAACAGAGGGTCAAAATGCCAAGTAATTTCAGTGTAAAAATCTGGAAGCAATATGTTGTTCTATGTAGGAATGTGTATATTTATGCATGCATTTGTGCCTGTAAAATTATATGCTAATGCAGTTGCTTTTTTTTTTTTATTGTTTGCCCATGCCAAATTAGTAACGTTTTTTTTTTCTTTCTGTATCTTCTAAATGTATGACCCACATACTTAATTTCTTGTTATGTATTAGTTAAATATTTTAGATGGGGGGCAAATTAAATTCAGTCCTTCACATATTCCTTAATGCCTTAAATAAGTGTTAATAGAAAATGTTTACTACCTGTTAACATCTACTATAATGTTAAAGACCATATAGATGAGCATTAATGCAGACAATTCTCACTTTACACTGGCACTAGCACATTCATAGACACTGTCAATATGCTGTTTGAAGGCTGTATCTGGTGGCCACCTGCTACTGATTTAGACCTTTAACCTTTGTCTTGTTAAATCTGCAATAAATATCTCCATGCTAAGCCACCCAAGAGAAGCCAATAGATAACAGTGATGTGGTATAAGCCACACAAGATGTCATCTTTTCTGCTGATAAAAGTGTCAGTGTCAAGGGTGGGTAGCTTCTGATCCTTGCACACCCCTTTCATTGATATTTAGAATTTAGACTGAGAGAAGAAAAAAAGACAATACCAAGCAGTGTACCTTAATATTAAGGATAGTTTGCAGGAATGCCATTGTGGTCTTCAGCAGGCAGGAATCCTGTCAAGGGTTTTTGGGAGATCAAGGAATTGGGAAGGCCTTGCTGTGGCCATGTTAAAGTATAATGCCTTATCAATTCTCAAAGCAACCCTGTCACTGGCAATTATAGTGCAGAGATGTAAAGCCTGTTGGAAAACAATCATATGGGGTGGAATGATCGTACAGTTGCCTTGTGGCTTTTAATTCTTGTAGCCCTGAGCTGTGTAGTGATTAGAGCTGCTGTTTAAATGTATTAATATTTTCATATTTTGATATCATTAGAACCCTTCTAAACATATGGTGTAGGGCCCAGTGTGCTTTTAGACTGCCTATACCAGCTTTCTCCTTGACTATACCAGCTGTCTAACTGCAACACCTCAAAGACATCAGCAAATATCAATCTGATTTAAATCTCTGATTTAATTATTTGCAAACCTGCAGCCCCAAAATTAGTGTTAGAAAAGGAGTGGGCCATATTCCCAAGATCAGCAGTTCTGTGGGTGGGAGGGTCAGCAGCAAGGTCAACACTATCTTTTTCATTTCAGTATGTTGGCAGGTATACAATGGGGTTATTATATGCCACACAACAAAATTTCTTTCTACTTTTTCATGCTGAAAACAAAATACTTGCTACTTATTCCCCTGATTGGCTGAATTAGTATAGAGGAAGGACCCAACCTGCTGGCACTTGGATGGATTTAGAAAGTAATAAATGTTTTGTATGGCTTTTCTTGCCAAGTAAAACAAGAGTAATGGAGGGATGCTCATTTAGTCTGGATTGCTGGACTAAAATACATAATCACACATTGCCAACTTTGACTTTGCTAAACCTCTTATTAGTATAGAGATGAGCCAATTTGCTAATTGTAGTATTAGTGTGAATAAATCTCTGTATGTGTTTGCAGAATTTTCACAATAGTCTTTCAAAATGTACTTAACTGCCTTTTCTATTTATTACAGCCTTTTGAAGCTATTTCTAACCCACAAATGTGAAGCAAATACAGGTTTAATATGTTAGGAGTGGTTTAAATTTACACTTGGAAGGTTGCTAGTAGTATCAGTGTGTGTGAGAGTGTTAATTTCCAGGGCAGTGATTAATTTACCATTTTGTTGAAGTCAAAGGAAGACCCACCTAGTAACTCAATACAACACAGAGGATTGAACACCCCTTTGTCCTTCTAAAATATCCCATTCTTGGAGAAACAGATTAGCAGAAATTGGGTCTAGGCTTACATATATCAAGGCACTGCTAGTCTTTGAGTGTTATAAAAATGGAATCTGGATTATGTGTGCAAATAGTGTGTATAGGGATACAGATTTAATGAAATTATTAAGTGTTCAGGAGAAATTTTAGTTCAGCTGGCTGGGTGAAGGCCATATCAAATGATGGTTGATTTATTTTATTTCATGTGTAACAGAGCACTTTTAGTGGTCAGTAAATTGAAGAGAATTTAACTTGAATAGCTTAACATGGGACCTGTGATTGATGAGCTTTTAAGTACATCATGAAGTTTTTTTTAAATGTATAAGCACATATAAGAACTATAACCTATTCATTCCCAGCCTCAGTTTCCTCCAGCAGGGATGCACAAAACATTCCACAAAATATAAACTGAGTCCCAATTTTAATTAGAAGTATTGGAAGGCAATGCAGTTCTGCTTAACAAAAAAGTATATCTCATGATCAAAATTTCAACCTCTTTTTTTCTCAGAATTTCAAATCTTATTCACAAATGACTTTTGTTAAAAATACATATCTTCTTAATGTAGATTGCATCCCAGACATATTTTTATTCTTGTAGTCAGTAGGTTGTATTTGTACTTGTTGCCACTACGGAAGACAACAAGTCTGTTCCTGTCTATGAATATTTGTACATACTGTACAAGAGGAACCATGAGACAAATTAAAAGGAAATTGTCTGTGTGAAGGTGCTATATGAATATAGCGACATTTTTTGTAACATGCCAAAAAAAAAAACCCTTCATTGAAATGTATGTTATTGGAGTTACAGCTTAGCCAGACATTGCTTATTTGTAATTTTTGATATACAGTTAATAAAGTCAATGATCACATAGATTTGATTCATACATTTTAATGGGGTTTGTCTAGCTCTGTCCCTTTTCCTTTCCTGGGAAGGGTCAATAACATGAAAATGTTAAAAGAAAAATAGCTATAATTTATATCTTTATGTACAGAAACTGCAAATACATACAACATTAATACTAATGACATTTGATACATCAATGACATTTGATATGTTTAGGGCAATGGCACATTCTGCGATTCTGCATTGTAAATGAGGGTCAGGTTATTGTTGCTTGAAAAAGCAATAGTAGGCAAGCTACAAACATTTGAACCAGGGTTTCTGGACAATTGCCATTCAAATCAATAGGGAAAGGTTTTGGGGTGTTTTGTTTGTATCAGATTCAGGCAACTCTGAACCTTTTTCGTCAGGGTTTAAATTTGGCTAATATAAGTGCCTGGTCAAACCAAATCCAAACCCTTTAGGTCCCAAAGACAAGATGAAGGTGTAAGATTTCATTTAATTTGAAGCAGCGTAGGTGATTTTTCACAGTGAGGAAAGTGAGGTTTTGAAATGCCCTGTCCGGTGATGCTGTGATGGCTGATTCTGTTAATGCTTTTAAGAGGGGTTTGGATGTTTTCTTGGACAAGCATAATATCCAAGGATATTGTGATACTAAAATCTACAAGCAGTATAGATATTGGTATATATAGTTTATGTGAGTGTATGGAGGGTAGGTGTGAGTGTGTGTTTGTGTGTGTATATATGGATGATGGATTTCATTTGGAGGGGTTGAACTTGATGGACTTTGGTCTTTTTTAACCCGATTTAACTCTGTACCTATAAAAAGTTTTCCCAGGACTTTTCAAATTTCAATACAAATTAGGGTTCTGATTCTGTTTCAGATTCATCCAAGATCTGTCTGAATATGGAAAAAATGGATCCCTATTAGTCACCATCCTGCAGAGATATTAAATATTTGTGTGACAAAATGCCCAAAAATGTCCATATATATAATTGTTATCTGCTAAACAAAGTAGGCCTTATAGTCCTGCTACAGAAAGCTTATTTATAGAAGAGCATTATAGTCTCTTAATAGCCTGGTAAACGTTTGCCCTCTTGTTCATTGGCCTCGAGAGAATGCTTCAAGGAAGATCTGTCTGAATCTGGAAAAAAATGGATCCCTATTTGTCACCATCCTGCAGAGATATTCAATGTTTGGGTGACAAAATGCCCAAACATCTCCATATATATATATCTGTTATCTGCTAAACAAAGTAGGCCTTATAGTCCTGCTACAGAAAGCTTATTTATAGAAGAGCATTATAGTCTCTTAATAGCCTGGTAAACTTTTGCCATCTTGTTTTGTTGACTGGCCTCGAGAGAATGCTTCAAGGAAGATCTGTCTGAATCTGGAAAAAATGGATCCCTATTTGTCATCATCCTGCAGAGACATTAAATATTTGGGTGACATAATGCCCAAAAATGTGTGTGTATGTATATATATATATATATATATACATATATATATATATATATATATATATCTGTTATCTGCTAAACAAAGTAGGCCTTATAGTCCTGCTACAGAAAGCTTATTGATATAAATTATCTATTTAAGCAAATGCATAGATTTAACACAACTGGGTTGTAGTACCTGTAGTGTTTAGTAACAGCCCTTCTAAGGACATGTTTATATGTTTATTGCTATGCAGCACTGCTGACACTAGAGGGCATCCTCTACAGCAGTGCAGGGAGAATCCGAGAGTATTCTAGGATTCTATGGTTATGACACTTTCCATGTGGAGCCAGCTAGGCAGTTTTGCAGGCTGTTGAATAAAAGCGATAACCAAAGCCTTCTGTGTGTGTGGGTCAAGATTCTACAGTACCCTCTTTCTAAATAAATGTCAGTCCCATTTATTTATGGTATTAAGGACTCTTCAATCAATATTGAATGCCATGGATATTTCCCCTACGAGAAATAGTCAGACACCTTTTCTCCTTGTGTTCTATGAGATCGACCAGAAGAGCATTACAGTATATTAATAGCCTGGTATTTTGACATATTGTTCATTGGCTTCTAAAAAATGCATCCGTATCCATACAGATCCACTTTATATCAAACAACTTTATCTAAAATTGAACCCAGAGGGAATTAATGTTAAATCCAAGAATTTTTGACATGCTAAATCGTTAATCCCTGTGTGAAAAGAACATTAGATGGAACTTCCCCAGTTCCTTTCTCTGTTGGCCTAAATTCCTGGGAACTCCCCATCTAATGCCCTCTTACCATGTAAGTTTTCCTAAATGAATTGCATTGGAAAATGCTGTTGCTTGAGTCTCTTTACACAAAATAGAGATTTCTCAAATTTGCTTAATCTGAAAAACAAAAAAAGTTTCCTTAAAACAATTGATTTCCCCCAGGCTAGCATCTGAAATCTTATCCTGTGCTGTTTGCATGACTAGATGTACTAATATGATACCTTTTGAATATAACATTTCTGTCCCATGCCCTGATGGCCCCAGTTTGAGTTAAATTGTAAAGGATCAATTACTCTAGGAGATGGACTCCAAAATGCATTTAAAGGGAATTGTTTGCTGCTGTTTAGAAACAAATTATTTTGGTGTTTTGGGGGCAGGTCATTAATATGTATTATATTTAGGGAACCTATTATCATCACTCTGCTGGTTCCCAGATAATTGTGTGTGTTCATAATAAATTCATAGCAACCACAAATGTTGCATCTGAGGCTACTCACTGGGCATCCAATTAGATTACATGAACATTTTTCTTAATGATTTATACAATGAACTTGCTTCTGTTTGCTGTTTTTTCCAATGGCTAAATGGGTATTCTACTGTTTTCTTGCTGAACAATTCATTTAAGGTTTTCCTACCACCATTAAATAAATAATGGCATGGATCAATACACCTTTTAGTAAAAGTGCAACCTTTTAAATGACCCTTTAACAAATAAGATATATCCTTTTCACAAGCTCATTCGCTACTTTAAAGCAGCTGAATATGCTGGCATTGAATCACTCTGTAATTCCTTAATATTCAATAGCCTTCGCTGAAGGTATGGTAAGGTATGCAAATTACAAACATACAAAACAAAATGACATATTTTGTTACCCACAAAGCAAAGGCATTGTTTATTTTTTAAATATAAGAGATACAGTAGACACCAAAACAAAAGCATGCACAGCAGTTTGCACGATTTGTCAATGTAGATGCAAATTAGTGTTTGTGTTGGTATATTGGTTGGTAAGTTGTGTCTATGTTGTTTCCATGTGATTAACTAGGTCAACATGTAAAGGGTGCACTGATAATAATATCTCCTCAAGGCAGAAATTGTGCTATTACTTATGTTTAATTGTGGTGGCACACGTACCATTCTGGGAAGATTAGTTACCCAGTAACAAATCTCCTCTTCTTCGGGTGACTTATCTCCCTGAAATGCCTTCCCGCCGGCTAGAATGTGAATCGCCAGCGGGATGGCACTCAGATTGCTTCGGTTTTCCGAAGTCGTCTGAAGTTTCCTCGTGAGGCAACTTCAGGGGACTTTGGAAAAGTGATCCAAGTGCCACCCCGCTAGCTATTCACATTCTAGCCTGAACTTTCCTTCGTAGTAGCCTGGTCATATGTTTTATCACCAACAAATACAACAAGCCTTGCTGAGAACTGAGGAACTGTTTACCAAACAGCGGGGCCATCAGAGGCAGGAATGTGGACTGTTCCAGGTAATTAATAAAATGAAGGGTCCTCAGTTTCTGGGGATGCTGCGTTCAAAAATGATTACAGCTGAAAAGAGCTTCATGTGGCCATACCCAGAGTATCATGCTTCGGATTGGTTGATTGCACCCTGAAGAGCAAAGTTAGAGGTATGGAACTGAAAAAACTGGTTCAAAGACAGCATAACATAATTTACATTATTCCCTAGTCCAGGTTAAAAAATCATTGCAATATGTTGGATCCCTTTACTGCTATTGGCAAGCAGGGATCATCATATGCTTCAGTGCCTCACAGCTTAGTCACTTTCTGGACTGCTAGGGTTTATAGGAGGTCAGGGCAAGGATCAGTCCAAACTGCACACAGATTACATTGTGCCTTTTCAAAGAGAAGGTACTTGACAGAAGATCATTAAAATGCTTGTAAAAGTTAGCAGCCACAAATGACCCACAGAAGCAAATGGTTCCATAAAAAGGACACACTATTTACAAATATTATTTATCTAACATACATTTTCCCTTTAGCTGATTTCAATATTTGCAGTGAGGGCATATTTTACTCTGTGGTCAGAAATAAAGTTATAATATATTAATTTTATGAAATTAATTTATTATACAGAAAACTAATGTTTACTGTACAAGAAAGAATGAATAAAACATGTTTTCTATTCAAATTCTATATGGTATAATTACCACATATGGATACATGTTGGTGGATTATCAACACAACGGGTATCCAGTTCTCAAAGAGATGTACTCACACATTAATTTCTTAAGGAACTGTTTAGGAATTCAAGTTATATATAGCTATCTAAATTAGAGGAGTTCAAATAAAAGCCGGTATTTTAACATGAGCAGCCCATATGCAGCCTAACTTTCTTGAATAATGAGGTTTAGGAAAAGTTCCAGCAATTTTGGAAACTGACACATATTTAAACAACTAAAACTCATACAAGCTTATCAAACTAAACAAAGATAAATGCTTCTTCCAAGTCTCTAATAGCACGCAAGCATTATATAGGTTTATAAAAAGTAAGTTGTTCCATTGAATATATTGGGATTCATTATCAAAGCTCAAGAGATTTTCAGTTCCAAGTATGACTTGTTTTAACCCCCTACCTGTTTGTAGCATTGAACTGTGCTCTTCTTTGGTTGAAATGGAACATGTTGTATGATTGATGCTCAGTGACTGGGTAAGTATGACTGAACACAAAATAAGAAAATTGAAGGAAAATCAGTGCCTATGGCAATAGAGAAAAAAAAGTGCAGTAGGTTTAAATATTGCGACAGCACCCGGTGTCAAAATTTGCTCTTTGAGGTGTATTTCCCCTTTAAACCTTCCACTTTTAGTAATGACATGTACGATTGATTCCTTTACATCCAATCCATTACCACCACCATTTGGCTAAAGCCTAGTGATGGGCGAATTTGCTCCGTTTCGCTTCGCCGAAAAATTCGCGAAATTTGCGAAACGGCGAAAAATTCGCGAAACGGCGCCGGCGTCTAGTTTTTGACGCCGGCGCCCGTTTTTGGCGCCGGCGCCCGTTTTTGGCGCCGGCGTCCGTTTTTCGAAAAAAAATTTTGACGCCGGCGGATTTTTGCCGCGAATTTTCGCGGGCGTTTCGCGAATTTATTCGCTGGCGGCGAAACGCGCAAATTCGCCGCGAATTCGCGCCTGGCGAATAAATTCGCCCATCACTACTAAAGCCTACTCACAAGCCAAAAATATGGTATATTGTCCGTAATGTTAGCAGATCTCCCTCTCCTTCTGGGTCAGCTCTCGTGTTGCAATGGAGAGAAATGCAAATAAAAAATAGTATAACCATTTATTAAGTTAAAATGCTTTAAAACAAATTTGCACGTTTGTTTGAAGTCAATCACACATCACTGTACAGATTTCACAGGCTGTCTGGCTCCTAGGGAGGGACCTTGCTGGTGTGTATAGTTCCCTCGTGGCTCTCCCTGTGATTCTAGTGCTGCCTGATGCGATTCACTAACCAATTGGCTTCCTAAGAGGCATACTATTCTAACAGCGTATTCCCCTTTTCTACGGGCAGTTAGGATAGTATACCTCTGAGGAAGCCAATTGGTTGGCAAAACGCGTCAGGCAGGAAGTGACGTTACACTAGGATCACAGGGAGAGCCACAAGGGAACTATGCAAGCAGACAGATTTGCAGACCCTAATACTATTATCTCTGTTTATAAGTGGTCTTTATTGTGCTTTATAAGGGAAAGTAAAAATACAAGCTATTTCTATGGTTGCCACCTTTTATGGAAAAAAATATCAGCCTTTCTTCAAATAACTCTCATTTATAAAAATATAAATACCAAATAAAAAAATGATGGATAAAATCCTAGTTGCTTTCTTATACAGTACATCAACATTGGCCTTGCATGCATGGTTTGATTTAAAATATGATTGCTTCCATTCTGACTGTTTTCTGAAATGCAAAATCGAATGTGGCTTTTTAAAGGGTCACAAAATTCTAGTCGAGTCTTGTTCAATTAGTGTGATCGGGGAAATACCACTCGCTCCAAAGTTGCAGCATGAATTAAGGTTACACAATGGAAATATATATTATGCCACATGACTTTAAGGGACCCATTTACTTAGCTCAAGTGAAGGAATAGAAGAAAAAATACTTCGAATTTCGAATGTTTTTTTGGCTACTTCGACCATCGAATTGGCTACTTCAACCTTCGACTACGACTTTGACTTCGAATCAAACGATTCAAACTAAAAATCGTTCGACTATTCAACCATTCGATAGTCGAAGTACTGTCTCTTTAAAAAAAACTTCGACCCCCTACTTCGCCACCTAAAACCTACCGAGGTGCCATGTTAGCCTATGGGGAAGGTCCCCATAGGCTTTCTAACAATTTTTAGGTCGAAGAAAAATCATTCGATCGATGGATTAAAATCCTTCGAAACGAACGATTCGAAGGATTTAATAATTCGATAGAACGATTTTTGGTTCGATGGAACTATTTGAAGATATTCGAAGTCGAAGGATTTACATTCGGCAGTCGAATATCGAGGGTTAATTTACCCACGATATTCAACCCTATGTAAATCTGCCCCCACTAGAATTCAGTGGATACAAGTTCACTGGCTTTAAGTTTGAAATTATATTTTAAATAATCACTAATTACTGATCACACCATGGAACAGGCAATTAGTCCAGGCTTGTGAATGTAAAGTTAAGACATTACTCCGTAATATGGCATTTGCCTTCTATTGTTCTTGATTATATTAACGTTAACAGAACATGATTGTTCCCAATAAAAAGCACATATATTTCATAAGTTCATATGAGGGTATCAAAATGTAAATATTTATAAATGTGACATAACAGTTTTTCACATCGGAGCAACATGTTCTTTAGAAACAAATTGCTTTAAGCTTTCAGCTTTTTCAAATGACAAGTTGGGTCTGCAGTCCTTCAGATTTCCTCACTGATTGTTCCTGGCCTGTCAAGCTTTTGTCAGACTATGAGTAGAAGCAGAGTATTAAGATTTCAGTGGCAGTTTTAATGAGATTTTCAGGTGTATATGATTCATACATTTTCTGAGGTGGGAGACTCAAGCGCCAAGAATACATAGTAGGGCCTTCTGTTCATGTGTGTATACTTTCAGAATGTGGACTGTGCATGCCCACTGTATACATATGTGTTCCTGGGAGTAGAGAACTCTGTGCTAGAATGAGTTATATCACAAGTTTTTTTTCTAATTGCTTCCACCAATGGATCTTATAGAATTTCAGTATTTATATGACTGGAGTTAACTTAATAAGGAATCACTATAGCATGCTGTCCCACAGGAGGGTACTATAAATGGTAGATTTAGACCACATTTCTATTAAATCTGTATTGAGGCTTCATTGTTCTCATGCTGCAGTTTCGTTTGATTAGGAATATTCAGGTGGTTATTTTCTAAAATCCGAAAATTTCCAAACTGACGTGCACATTTTTACCTTATTTATCAATACATTTACTCAAAAAATCTGGTGTAGGAAAAGACTCAATAAAATTGTAAAAATATCCGAATTGTACGATTTTTTTTGGATTTGACACCTGTGCATTATTTGAATCATTGTACAAAACCCAGTGCAGATCATGATATCTTCCAATTGTTTGAGATGAGATGAATGTTTTGAGATGGAACACTTTTTGGATGCTGACTTTTAGCAGCCTCGGGTTTAATAAATCTTGATAAATTCAAGGTTTTTTTCTAGAAACAAATTGTGTTTTTTCCCCCTTTAAAACTCTGACCAGAAAAAAAAATTACTTTAATAATTAACACCACCAACGTAGGAATGCTACAGTTATGGATTCTGCCTTTTTCAGAAGGATTCAGATTCAGTCAAATCCAAGTTCCTGGCTGACCCGAATCCAAATCATTAAGATCATGTGACTTTTCGTCACACAAACAAGGTAGTAAAGCATTCTCTTTAACCCTTTCTGGACCTAAATTGTATATGCAAATTAGGGTTACAACTTGGTTCAGTATTCAGCGAATCTTTCACCAAGGATTTGTTCATATATTTTACCTAGAACACCTTGAACTGAGTTTGGTGTAGTCCCAGGTAAAGTTGTTGTGCCATGTTAGCAAGTTACAGGTCAAAAAATACAAAAAGTGGTATAAAGATGATACCTTTATTAGCTAACTAATAAAGGTAATAATAAAGGTAAAATAATAAGATCATATCATAGCACGCTTTCTGAACTTTAGTTTTTTCAGGCTGAATATAATGAAGCTGTTGTGTTCTCTAATTTATATAAAACATTCAGCACATACTGTAGATCAAATGACTGGCAAAAAGGAATATCCATCTTTGTGTGAGGTGTTAACATAGTCACAAGGGACATGTAAGGGACAACCTGATAAGGTTCAAGATAATGTGGATCAAAGTGGTTGAATATAAATTAGGGCTAAATTAGTAAAGTGTGAAATAAAAAGAATTCCATATGAGCAATTAGTCCAGTGTCCCAACATGTTTGTCTTTCTGACTTGGTGCAGGCAGTTCTTAATCCACATAATTAGCAATAAATAGAAGGCCTGGATTCAGTCCCTTCTCCAGAGAGTTGGAAGTTTTAATTAATTTGCACTTCAATACTTTCCTCTCGTTTTCTGTTTTAAAATTTTTCCTAAGATCAAAGATTCTAAAATCATTTATGGAGTGATGAGGACTGTTGAAATAGTTCCTACTGGTGTGTCCAGTTTTTTTATCATTAGTTATAGTGAAGCAATGGTGTATCTTTCTCGGGCTACGACCAGTCTCTTCTATATACAGGCCTTCTGTTGGGCATTAATGCATTGTATTAAAGGGGAACTATCGCAAAAATAAAAATGTAATATAAGCTTAAACATACTGAAATAAGAAACTTTCTAAATACAAACAATTAAATATTCTGCATCATTTCTGAAAATAATCAAGTTTATCTTCACTAGTCCTCTCTCAGCATCTGTTTCTCTTCATTCTCTCTTCACGGAGCAGTTGGGTGTCAGATATTCATTGACAGAGCTCAATCAAATAACTGGTTCCAATACAAACAAAATCTAACAAAAAACAGCATTTTACACAAATTCTGCATGTAGAGAGACATGATGTCTGGTGATTTTAATAGAGGGAGCTCTAATATATCTTCCAAGCAAAAGGAGCCCCCCTATAAGATATACAGTATTGGATTTAACTGTCAATGATTATCTGACACCCAACTCCTGCATGAAGACAGAATTAATTCAGGATTAATGAACTGGAAAGACTGCAGAGATCTGCAACTTAACAGGTAAAGGAATAGAACAATGAAACTAAAAAATTTGAGGTTGTTTAAAGGACAATTAAGGGGAAATATGGGTTAAAAAGGAAAAACATAATGTTATCTATAATTTTCAATAATAATTTAATTTTAAAGAGAAAATTAATTTACTGGTTACCTCAATTTGCTTTGCAACATTTAGCAAAAAAAAAGAGGATGGCTGTAACACTAAGGAGACCTGACAATCCATGTGATGTGAACCCTTCCTGAAAAAATGTTGAGAATCCCTGGTGTAACATAGAATTTCTGCTGTATTAAATTGTCTGTGATATTTTTACCTATTCCAGTAGAAAACAAGCTTGTATGTAGCTTTATATAGTGATGTGATTTGCCATGCTTGGGGAGAATACTTATTATTATGCATGGTTCAAGAATGTTTAACCCAAGTTTATTTACCTTTTCAGGTTTTTTTCTGATTTCTTTGTACAGTAGATCGATGGTTTTTTTTCTTAAGCTCAGAAGCCAAGTGCTAAATTATTTTATGCTGTGACATTGCTTCCCAGAATCCTTTAGGAATTTTGTAAATAAACCAAAGGTACCTTGTAATACAATAACATGTTAATTAAGATTAATGACTCTGGACTTTACAAATTGCCAGGCTAATGTTGGAATTCTAAACTGAGCTGAATTTATGACTGGTTACTGGATTTTGTAAGAACAGTTGAAAATAAAAGCAGGTGGATGAGATTTTCTCTGACACTTTAATGGGGATTTAAGGAGAAATGTGAAACTGGTGTTGTCATAGACCTTTTCTGAGGTATTTGTAAGGTCCATCACTATTAAACAGGTTTGTAAAATATAACCTAGTTAAATGATCTTGTCTTAACAGTTTAAAATATGCCCTTACTCATCCTCATGCTTAGTATAAACCATCATTTCAGCCAGTAACTGCTACAGTCTAGCTGATGCCCTGGCACTTCTGCAAAAATACAAATAAAATAGCTTTTGTATAAGCATTCAATTGGTACCATGCTGTACTTCTTGGAACAATAATATAAGCACACAAATTCCTATTCAGAAGATGACCAGCAGTTTATAACATGTAAGACACCATCCAGAGCTCCATGGGACCCATAGTCAGGTGCCAATCCGCAGTCACAGGAGTGTTGTGTCCTAACAAAAAATTGATTTACAGTTTCCTTTCCTCTAAATTTTCTCTCCAGTGACTACCACCCAAACTAGACCTAGATTCCCTGTTGGTCCTCCTAAGGTTCTCACCCCACAAACTCATCTCATATGACCTTCTGTGTAGCATGAAGTCTGAGCAAGAACAAAAACAATGTGGACCCTCCAGCGTGTGTTTCAGGTGGAATATCTAGTTGTTGTAGATGAATATCAAAGTGAAGTCACTAAAGTCAAATGGATCAGCAAGGGGCTTGTGAATGAAAGTATGAAGTATAGCTTGTATGAATAACTTACACATGAAATTTAAAATCCTTGGATTCTCTGTCATCCCACAATTTTCATTTCTACATTAAGTAACATAAAAATGAGACAACAGGATAGACAAATGTTTAATATTCACCACTATTGTAAAATTTGAAAAGTTGAGTTCCCAGTTCTTGTTATTTATTTTTATATTTTAATCACCAGTTATGGACATGGGTAAGATTCATTTTGGTAGACTACTCCTGCTCCTGGGATTTTTTGTTCAAAGGTCATTCTTGGTGAAGCCAAGAACTATAGATTTTATAATATTTTGTCCCCTAGGGTACTGTTTCAGTGTATTCTATGGATGATCGTTTTGACTTTGGAATAGTAAGCACACAGCATTACAACTGTCTATCAAACGAATAACTGCTCATGTAACTAAATAAGGCTCCCTCTGCAGAATCACCTATGTCATATGTTTTTAAATAATAAAACTGAACTTTTTATATAATCAGTGAAGCAGGCTGTACCATAGAGCTCTGCCACCATCCAGGATGTGTAGGTAGGTTCAAGTACTAGATTTATAGCATCTTAAAGGAGAAACAAACCACTTATTTAAAAAAACCCTACCCCCACCCCACATAGATCTAACAAACACATTATATACCCAGTTCGTAGTTAGAAGCATTCCTTTTACAGGTGTATACCTGTCATTCTTCTTCTAAAAAGCATGATGTAGATGGATAATTACATAGGAAATCACCTGTTTAGTCAAAATGATGGGAATGGGATAAATCCTTCAGCCCAACACCTATGCAATTTATGAATGATCTCATGGTCACTGAGTATCATGCAGACATACAGTGACGTCCAAATTATAAAAACACTCTACAGCTGAGGTTTTCTTGGGTTTCTTGCTCAGTACAGATCCTTCTGTTTTTATTAAATAAAAGGTGAGATATCTGTTACCCCTGACCTTACATTTACATTTTAAATAATGCAAGCAGATTGTTTTTTTTCTTTGTAGAGATTGCTTTGCAGTCTTAAAGGTTAAAGGTTCTTTTTCTTTTCATTATTTAAACATATGTCCCGCCAAGGGGGGTCATGGTTTTTGTATACATATGACAGGAGCCAACCACTCTTTTACGTATCAATTCAATTATACATTTCTTTGAAAGAGTGCTGAAATTGTTAAAAATTCTTGCACAATTTTTATAAAAGGTTTGCATTGCTTTTATTCAGTGTTCCCCAACCAGTGGCTCGCAAGCAACATGATGCTCACCAGCCTTCCAGTTGCCTCAAACTAGTGCTTATTTTTGAACTACTGGCTTGGAGGCAAGTTTTGGTTTTATAATAACCAGGTGTACTGTCAAACAGAGCCTCCTGTAGGTTGCCAGTCCACTAGTTGACCAAATAATACTAGTGTTGCTCCCCTTTTCTTCCATTTGAATGTGGTTCACGAATAAAAAAGGTTGTGGAGCTCCACACACAGTTTGCCCCAAAAGCATGAGTAACCTACCATTTTTATTTATTATGAAAAGTTACGGCTTCAAAATTTATAACTGCTTCATTATTTATTCTTTCAAGGGCCATTACATCTAAGATAGCAATTGAACGTATGATGAAAAAGCTTTATGATGATTTTCTTTATATAGACTATATTTAGACATTATATAGACTAGGAACAAAATCGCAGGGTGTTTTCCTGGTGAGATCCATCTTTAATTATTCCTGACTGTCTAATCGTTGTTATTCCACAATCCATAACCACAAAACCAGACATGCTTGTCTATAAGGGGTTTATAACACAACAGGAAAGCAATGGAATTTGATTTGTGAGTCTGGCAGCTGCCATTCAGCTTAGTCATGACTAAGGGTAAGGCCACACTAAGCGATAGCGCGGCGATTTGACTCGCCGCGACTATTCGCCGCGACTATTCGCCGCGACTTTTAATCCTCAATCGCTGGCGAAACTTTGGCGCTGGCGTCTATGGGGAATCGCTGCGTAAAAACACACGCGGCGATCTTTTTTCTATTGTCGCTCGAAATCGCCTCGCTAGGCGATTTCGAGCGACAATAGAAAAAAGATCGCCGCGTGTGTTTTTACGCTGGCGATTTTGCGCGATTTCCCATAGACGCCAGCGCCAAAGTTTCGCCAGCGATTGAGGATTAAAAGTCGCGGCGAATAGTCGCGGCGAGTCAAATCGCCGCGCTATCGCTTAGTGTGGCCTTACCCTAACAATGCAAAAGAGATCTCTTTGGATTCCAGAGATGATGGGATGGATACCTCGTTTATCTCACCTTTCAAGGACAAGATCAGACAGAATTAGAATGCATTTTTCATATAAGTCACTCAAAACTGGTTAAAGTGTTTGTTTAGAAACTGTTCAAGAGTCAGCGCAAAAAGACATCATTTGTAATTCGAGTCTGATAGAGTTTTCTGTTTCTGAAAAAATATTTCAGATCTCTCGTCACTCCCTGGGGCTTGCTGAAAAAAAGCAAACATATTTAACTGACATCTCTTCCCAGTTTTAAGTGCTTGGAGCTAATTATGAACAACAACACTGGTATTCCTAAAATGACGGAAGGCAGACAGCCCCTGAAATTATCATTGTCTGGAATTCCACTCCTGCTTGTAGTACATTAAAAGTTTTTGGATATTGTCCAATTTATTTTACCTTTGCCAATCTATAATGTTTTGTATCACTCTCCTGGACCAGATTGCAATATCTCTTTGCTCTTGTCAAAGTAATAGTCACAGTAGAGAAGTAGGGTATAGCTGCAGATACTGCAACACACACAAATAATACAGGTGCCAACATTTGTCCAAAAAGGTCTTAAAACACAATTCATTTTTTTATCCAAAATATGACATTTTCAAAGGCTGTAACTTCAATAGTTGCATTAATAACTATATTAAAATTTAGGGTTATGAGGCAAACATTAGATAAATGTGCAGGCCATTACTGTTTTAAAAGGGGTATCACACATTTTGCAATGGTACAACAATGGGAGAAGTCCCGAATATATCCTGATCTGCACTGGGTTTCGTGCAAAAATCAGAAGATTTTAACAATTTTTTTGCGTTTTCTCCCAAATTGGAATATTCCGATCAACAATAACACTAGATTATGTCTGGATTAATAGTTGGCCAGTGGGACATTAAGGAGTGATTTGCATGACGGTGTGAAAACCTCTTACTTTTTAGTTTTATGATAGTGATATGTATATACAGTAGCATGAAGCATCTTAGATTGATATTGTAAGATTTATTGAGCAAGGCCCTTCTATAGTACAGCGTTGCAGTGTATATGGCACTTCATAAATGTAATCTCTTGCGAGTAGGGCCCTCTGATCCTATTTAGTCTGAAACACTTTTACACAGCTTTAAAAACATGCCCCAACAAGTATGTATAGGTAACCAGTTCCTCGCATGTAAAGGAAAAAGGAAATAACTTACTGGAAAAAATATCCAGGCGCTTTTCTGAGTTCATCCACCCATAATATTTTGGTGCAGTACCTAATTTGCACATTTCTGTTCAATTGCTGTTTCTTAGATAGTTGACTCATTATTGATATTTTCTGTCTAATTTAATGCAATTACACATAACTACAGTGAAATGTAATAAGTGTTACGCATAATTAACCTGTGTCTGGTCAGTGATGAATTTGTTGTGACCTTTTCACTGAACCTAATTGTTGACTAAATCATTGCATGCTTGTCCTATGTCTGTCTGTTTTATGTGAGGTGTAGATATATGTGGTGACTTAATATTAAAACTGAATATAGGGATGAAATGCAAGAAAAGGAAAGAAATACATTTTTGGTTAAAGTGAATGGGAGTTGCCATGAGTAACAAATATTTGAACATAATCGTGCAAGTTTTTACAGGAAGGTAACATTGGTCATATATATACAGGAAATTGGCATCAGCCACAAATAGTATTCATGACTTTATTTGCCTGTCATTTATTTAAAAAATGGGTAAATAATAATAATACTTTCATTCTAAGTCTTTACCAGGATCACAATAAAGCAAGTAATATGAAAGTGATAAATCTCGAGATTCCATGACACATTTTACAGCCAAGTTTTTTATAAAACCAAAAATGCTCGGATGTAGGCATGTGTTATGTGTAGATGATGCATGTGTGCTCCCTTTCAGCAATAACAATAAATTTACATCATAAAATTTAGAGGGAATTTTCAAGATAAATGTCCTGATTCCTGCTCAGTCAACCTCTGATCACTCATATAAGCCTTACCTTGTCCTATGCTGAAATTTGATATTAAGAATGGTCCAAATTATGAATGATTGTAACCACATCATTCTATTTTTAAATTATTTCCATCATTTTCATAACTTGTGCTTTATGGTAACTAAGCTGCAGATTCTATAATGACTGCAAAATACATTTTATTTTATATAATATGTAAATGCTTTTTTAGTAAACTCAAGGTATGGAGATCCAAATTAAAGTAAAACACTGCATCTGAAAAACTTCAGGTCCTAGGCATTCTAATTAATAGATCCCATACCTGAATTTATTATCAAACAAGCCAACATTCCATTATTTGTACTTAGCCACTCATGTAACTCCCCCCACCTCTCTCACTATCCCCCTCTTCATATTGCTGTCCCTCATAACCCGTCTTTGCCTCATTCATATGCCTTCCCTCCCAAATGTTGCACATATTGCTCACCTAAGCCAGCCTAAGGATAAGAACTCACGTGTCTCTTAAGTTAATGATTGCTTTAATCATGCTTAAGCTGGCAGTCCCTGATGGCATTTTGCCACCCTGGGTTGCTTTGATTGTAAGCAGGCTATGGGCATGATTTCAGTGTTAAGAAATTGAAGGAAAAGGATTACATGGAAATAAATATTACATTCCCAGTAGTGGCAAATATTTGGCAAGGTGAGATGGGGAGATTTCAAACTAGAATTGTATTTTCTTTTGCTTAGTTTCTCTTGTAGTTACACAACTAGAACAACATTGTTCTCTCAAAAAATACATCTGGGAAGCAGGATGCTTTCTTTAGTACAATCAGGGATGCATCTATTTAAAGCAGCAGAACCTACAAAAATAAGGAGACAACCCTAAGCAGGGAATTCATGAGCTACGCAGATGTTAAAGGTATGTTATTATGGCATGTTTTTTTCTTAAACAAAAATATGTATGAAGACATAGATAATTTCATGCACAGGTAATTCATCTTCTAATTCATCTTGCCATGATCCTTTCATTTTCAAAGGCAAGTAATATAAATAGAGTCTATTAATATCAATGCCCATAGAGCATTGATAAGAATGTGGTTTTGCCTCAGGAAAATGGCATCTCCTACCCATATGTATAAAGCGGTTGCTCAGATGTTGCAGATGTGTTAAAACATGGAATACAAGATTAATAAACAGGTATATACATTTATTAATACAAATACAGACATTGCAACTCATTTATAAATGCAAAGACTAGATGCAAAAATGAGTGCACATTGATATTATTCACAAAGGCACTTATGGCCGTCTGTGTGCTGAGCAACTTTCAGTGAGCAGCAATGCATCTGTTCAGCCAACTATAATAAAAGTGCCTACTATTATGCTTATGGGCAATATGGACATTCAAATGCATCTGGTTTTAATTCCATAGCTATGACGTGTAGTATTGGCACCATACGCAAATACTACTTGACCCAGTACCCTGCAATCACCTTCACTACTTGCTCACACTAATCCCTCCTCCCCACCACTTATTTTATTTGCAAAGCCTCTGATTGCACCCCACACAAACTTTGCCTGCCTATCCCTATTTTTGACCCTGGGTAATTCTAGTGTTCCCCTAGAAGTTTGCTGTCAAGGACTCAGCTGACAAGTGAATCAGATGTGAATTCCATTATTGACTACACAAAGCATAAATTAGGGTGTGATACTTTATAAACTGATGATAATCTGGGCACTTATTGTCACATTGTGAAATTTTTGTCAGAAGCTGATTTACAGCACCCACACATACTTTGGAATACTGGGAAATGTACTACATTGTAAAAACACATTTGCATCCAGAAAATGAACTTTACACATTACATTGGTTTGTAAAGTCCTTTAGAAGGTTTAGTGCTGTCAGCTTCTTGCTGTCCTACCCTTTCTTTCTGGTATTAATACTTTAATTTCTTGTTGCTTCTAGGTTGTTCAGGCTCTTGCCTGTTATTTATTTCTCCCACTGGCATGCATCCCTCTGTGCTTCTCTGTAGCCCCCTGCCACCACAACAATGCATTATGTACCTATTTCTCACATTGCTCATCTTTACCTTTTCTGGCTAAATGTAAAATGTGAATGGTGATACCATCTTGAAAACGTTTCTCATTACCACTTTATCTATGATAATAGCATTTTTTTATCCTGGTATTTTAAAGCCTTTCTTTCAACCCACTTGTTGATATTTTATATTTTTGTCCCTTTTCTATTCCTTGCCATTATCACATAAAAGTGAAACTTATGTTTAAATAAGGCATTTGTAAATCAGGGCAGGGAATGAGATTCCATGATGCTTTTAGGTGATGATACAACACAGTTTCTTCTGAGAGATAACAGACCACTGACCAACCTTTGAAGCTGTTGCACTGAGAAGGTCAGAGGCCACTGTTAGCCTGAAGACATCTTAAGCCCTGAAATGCTGAAGAAGATGAGCAATAAAAATATCAGATTTTTTTTCTGGCAAGGCAAGGTCATTAGTCTTATTGAGTTTTGAAAGCTCATCAAAGTGAGATGTAACATTACAGCCAACAGCTTTTCTAGACTATACAGACAGCTCAGCCAAAGCTAAAAACCAATAGGTATTTGTGATTGATGCCAACATTCCCCATTGTGTTGTGGAAAAACTTCACGTTAACTTCTTTTTATAGCAGATAGTGTTTATCCACCCCATCTAAGGCTGGTAGGGCATAGAAATATTTATTCAGAACTGTAGTGTTTCACTAATCATGATTACATTTGTGTATGTGAGAAGATTTTCAGAAAGCTGTTAGGATTGGTATGTTACAGTTTTCTCCAAACAAAACAGGTGAGCACAGCGGTATTACCAATTGGTGTAGAAGTACATTACCATGCAGCAGCCTAAACAGCTTCACTACGTCACTCACTAAGGGATATGTGAAAGTGCAACACTTAGTGCCACTGATAATCTTCCACAAATAAAAACACACAAAGGCCTATTGAATGGTTACTTATACAATTCAGAGCTGTAGAGTGAAAAAGTGATTTCCCCAAGGACCTTCGTAATCTGCTTATTCTGTTGCAGAAACATCAACTAGTGATTAGGGAGATAAGGATCCTCTCCAGGCATTTCTAAAACTGAATGTCATGTTACCATTTAGTTTGAAGAAGGATGGTTTAAAAAACTATTACTGGATCATTATGACATGGGGTTAGTTCAGTGGCAGATTAATGAGATGTTTGGCCCCTAGGCTACATTCACAGGTCCCCCTTTCAGGCTACTCTAGAGTCTGGATGTATGTAGATCCAGGCATGTGTGCACCTGAACTCTCTATACTGGGTCGGGTTCAGTGTACAACCGTGACGTCACTGGATCTGCACAGGCACGCCTTACCTGCCATTTTCAACCAGCAGTTCAAATAAAAATAAATAAAATAGAAATAATAACTGAAAGAAGCTACTGTAGATGGGCCCCTGATTACACTGAGCTCCTAGGCTATAGCCTAGGGTAGCCTATGTATTAATCTGCCCCTGGGTTAGTTGATATCTCTGGTGTTGTAAAGATGAAGCATACTCTTTAACATCACAGATCACCAAACTCAAAACACAGGACAAAATGCCATCAATTAAGTTTGTGAAAAGTATGATATAGAAGTACTGTATATGGTGAGTCATATAAGCCAAATTTCTAGATTAAGTCTGCTCCATTTGATTCTTGTTACCTCCCTTGTCATGGCAGTGTCAGCTGGGTCAGCTCTTTATTTATTTAACTGTATCATATAAGCAGTCTTATTAAAGCTTCCATCACTGCTTTATAAAAATCGTCGCCAGTCGACTGAATCTTCCCGAATCTGCCCCTGCCCTAAGTCAATTCACCTTCATTAGCAAAACTGCAATAACTGAAAAAAAAACACAGAAATATGTTCAAACTTCCATAACCTGCCAAATTTTGTAAAATGAACATGGTAATTAGGGGGTGTGGTCACAGAAAAGGCGTGGTCAAATACATTTTCACCACGCAATGCACGGAAACTTTTTTGTCCCTCTTTTTATTTCCAAAATATTAAGAGGTTTTCACACTACATTTAATGGAGACTAAAGCTAAGTGACTGTCTGGTAAAGACAATGGCTATATTTAACTGGAGGTTTTAAGGGAGAAGTCCATGTTAACTTGGCCAGATTTTGGCCTTTTACTTATTGAAACCTGCTAGTAGATTTTTGTTAGACATCTTTATGGTGTTTAGGGGGGTTATTTATTTAAATAAGAATTTTTCAGATTTTTTTTAAATAAAAAAGTCAGATCAAACTAGAATCCACGATTTGACCTTATTTATTATTCAAAAAGCACGATTTATTTGGATTGGCCAAAAACTAGATAAAATTGAGTGAAAAGCTGAATCGTACAATTTTTTATGAGGTTTTTCCCAAATTGCTTGATTTTGGGCAAAAAGCCTGAAATAGTCAGATTTCTATGCCAATGCAGAACAAAGAAACTTCCAAATAGGATAGGGAACTCTCCCATTGGCTTATATACAACCTTGGCAGACTTTTTGCAGCATCGGACTTTAATAAATCCCGAAAAATTTTAGTTTTAAAAAAAACGGACAAATTAGAGATTTGAACCAAAAGCCAGACTGGACTTTAGTAAAAAAAAAAAAAAAAAATCTAACCTCATTCACTTCTGGAGCCTTGTTGACTCTAAACTCAATGGACGACCACCCAGATCAACTGTTACAGGCCAAAGATCTGATGCAGGAAATGGTCATTGACCCAAGGTGTTATGAACTGGGTATGCAAATGAGTAGAAATGGTTACATTGGTTTCAATGCAGCAACAAGGAAATGAGGCAATTATAGGGGGAGTCGGGGACTGAAGGCTTAGGTGCCATTAAACCTATTGGTCCCTACAATAGTGTGGAATAATGTATGGATATAACTGCACAACACTAGTATCCAAAAAAATATATATGGCACAGCATTTTTTGATTACACATTATCCACAGAGGGAAATCATAAGAGATTCCAGAACTCTGAGGATTGTGATTCTCTTGGTATTTGAGTAAAATGTGAGCCAGCCTTCCTGTGTGTCAATGTTGCTAAATTGTTTGTTTAGTGCTCTAATGGCAGCAATAATTTTAAGTTGCTTGTTTTACTTTGGATGATTGTACAAATCGACCATGATGTAAATAATATAAGGTGGCTTCTATTAGAAAGTCTTCTAGCCTTAGTCCTGTCAATTCCATATTCTTGCTAGGTAAGCCATGCAATTCAATTCAAGAGCAACACAGGAACTAAAATGACAAGTTACACAAATAAAATTAAAAAAAGGGGGGGTTATCTGGAAATGATTTCCATGACACAGCCTGATAGCTATTGTGTGTAAATTTAATTTTAATAGAAACAACCTATTATTCAATTTTATGTCAAGCCTAGCAGCTTCTAGGCAAACTCCTTTGAAGTTGTTGTTGTTTCTGTTATCACCCCATCTGGCTGTCACATGTATATTGCAAGACATCGTATAGACAGCATATTTTGGCACATGTACAAATTTGACTAACTCAAAGAAGGAGAGAGATAGACTGGGTATAGGAATGGGTTGCAGCTCCCAAAGAAAAGTGAAAATGACATAGTAAGTACAGGTAATAGTGCTCTTGTGCTGCTAGTAGCCTACCTCTGACACCTAGCATTAATTACATGTCCTGATATAATCTGGAAAGTGTGAGATTCTGTGCAAAATTGAATAATTTCTGTTCATGAATTAAACGGATTATTGTACAAAATCCAGATCAGATCATGATATCTTTCAGTTGTAAACTGGACATCTGCCATTGACTTCTACATGACCGTGGCAGGTATTTTTTTGTTTGGACTTTAAGCAGCATCTGGGTTTAATAAATCACGAAAAAAATGGTGTTTTCCCCTTGCAATTTCCGACCAGAAAAAAATCGTACTTTAATTAATAACCACTTTAGTGTGCAACCCATGCATACTAACTTAATCGCTCACTTGTTACTGTGTTTTTGTAAACCTGTGAAAGGTAAGTAAGATAGAGGTGCAGCACAGCATTTCTTTTTTCCTCTGGATGGGTTAAAAACCTAGTGAATAAGGGCTGTCTAACATACTGGTATCCCCATGGAATTAAGCTTTCCTTAAAATGAGTCTAGATTAACCTATAGTAGGGACCTGAACATTGCCCCTCCCTGTTCCCACCCTGATCTACCCTGTCCCCCAGCTTTGCCCCTGGTCCACCAAATTCCTTCCTCTTTCACTTGACCCTGGAACCTCTTTTATCTTTGGCCTGAATGACAGGTCCCTGGATGAGTCCCTTAGACAAATTAATATAATAAATATAAAAAGAAAACAATTACAGCTAAAAAATAAAATAAATTAAAAAATGTATCTCTTATTCCTCATATAGCAATATGAATTGTTTATCATCTATTTAAATCTAAGCAGGGCCAAACTAGGGGTAGGCAACAGAGGCATCTGCCTAGGGCGCAATCAAATGACCAGTAAGTGGGTGGTGGTGGGTCATGGAACCAGGTAGTGGGTGGCACAACTATTATATTCCCTCAACTAAACAGGGCTGTCAGTTTTATTTGAAACTTGCACAGTCAGAAGATGTTATCTAGCCAGCGGCGTTTCAGGGGTTGCTGCCCTCCTGCTTCACGATTTAAACTTTTAGCGTTGGAGTGAATCCAGGGGGGCCGCATCGCTAGTGCAGTGAGCACTATTGCGCTCGCTGCACTAGCAGAGCCAAATTTCAGCTCTAAAAGTTACCAGAGGCAGCTTTTTGCCGCCCCTGGTAACTGCCCACTCCATGCCCGCTGGGGCAAGGTTCTCACATTGCCTTATAAAAGGAGTGGCACTGTATCTAGCATATGCGAACAATGAGAAGACATGGAAGTAGAAATTGCCTCCCCAGGGAACAAAACAAATCACACCAGGCAAACATAAAACAGGTCCAGCAATCATGTATTTGCCGTGGCAAATTGCTAAATGTTAAATCCACATAATGTTCAAACCTATTACTTGAAAAACAGTCATTTTCCTCAGGCATCATGTTTAAAGAATTCTGAAACATTTACTATTGCTGGGACAATGGTAAAAAAAAATTTTTCCTGTAAAAGGCACAAGTAGAACATTTCAGCCATGAAAAATTCCCACAGATTGTTTACTAACACTATTGTAGTCAATGCAGTCAGGTTCAGGACAACCCTGTACTTAACACGTTCCATAAGCAGGCGCTAGCTACAAAGCTTTGTAGCACTCTGCTCTTGTTGGTGCACCCTGGCAGGCATAAAGACACAGCCCATGGGGCAGGGTGCAAAGTGCAAAACACACAGCACTTTTGGACTTGGCTTCCTGCCTTATATTTCCTAAACAAGGCTCCCAGGCTTCAAAGAAATAGTGGGTTAAAGAGGAATTAACTCTGTAAATGTTGTAAGCAATGCAGTAGTGCATATGGCAAGTGGTTTTAATCATTGACTTTAAAACAACACACATTGTGAATGAAATGCAATTTCATTGCAGATGTAAAAAAGTACCTTTCATAGCTTTAAAGCAACTGCATGGGCATGTCAAAAGTATGCCATGTAGTACATATATGGACCCCCTGTCTGTGCTTACTATATTGTTTATATTCAAGCACAGATTTGTTCCCCAAGGCCAGCAGTTCCCCATGTCCCTATCCGTTATACTTGTTGTAGCACCGAGGACTTGATGAGGCAAGTCCCAAGTGCTATGGGTCCTGGCTGGGTATGATAGTATCTAATTTAATCTGTGTATTTTAAAGATGTACAACATTCCCAACTATTTTCATTAAAGCTGTAAGGTATTCATAAATTCCGCTATTAAACTAGCAGTTTTGGACTATTTCAGGCCTGCTGACTTAAAGTACATGTAACGCCTACATTTTCTTACCATGTATATGTTAGGCACATTTCCCCCACCCAGATGACATTATTTGTACTGCATATACCCCATCTATTTGCCAGCGTCATGCCAGCCAAATTACATTTCCGAGGGAAGGGGCAGAGTAGGTTAGAGGAGGAGAAGGAATCCTAAGTGATTATGGGGATACTGCAGCCTTACTATTAACCTTAGAACAACCAGAGTGGCAGGAATTTAGAGATTTCATAGATGCTCTTTAGTGATTAAACTTTTGTGTGGGGGGCTTTAAATGTCCTTTAACATCTGGGCACTTATAACACCTCAGGTCAGTATTCTTCTGTCTGGTAAATTTTGGATGAATTAGTATCAGTCTTTTTTTCAGGATCAAATTAAAGTCATATTTGACTTTGAAACTATAGCATCTCATTGGACATATTCTATTTTGAGCTTTGTGTGAACACGTGGTTTCAGTTGAGTTCAACTGTTGTTTAATGCTAAAAAATGTGTTGAGCTTCAAGGTAGATTCCATTTATTGCACAAAATAAGAAAATGTTCTAGTAAAGATTCAATAATATGTTTTGTAAAATGAGCTTATGGCATGAGACCATTGAATAGCCAATGTCTTTTCTTTAATGGTAACCATGTTAAAATATGTTCTGAAGTAAAAGCTTTGTCACCTATCATGCTCAGACAATAGCCTGGAGAGGGCCTCATGAAGACCTTGCTAAAGAAAGTATACTTTGTATGTCAAATAGTATTCGTCATAGCTATCTTTTAATATGTGTCTTTGGAAATAGTGGCATCTTTGGAATGGTAGTGGAAAAAAACAAATTTTATAAAAACTTGTGTTATGAAATGTTAACACACAACAACTGTTGCATGTCATCTTTAATACTCATCTTTTCTCTTTTTAAAAATGGATTATTATTATTATGTTTTGAATATTAATGATTAATCTGGGCCCCTATAGTTCTGCAACAGATAAAAACTAAAGCAAAAAGACAGGAAATACAAGCTATTTTTTGTTCAAACCGACCAACATCTGCCAATTTGTGTGGGTCAAAACAACCCAATCCCATTTATAATCTGCTCAAAATCATATCACTTCTAAACAGAGATGCCAACTAATCAATTAATTATTGGTGCATTTATACAATTATTAACCTAACTGATTAATGAGTCATTCAGCCGAGCAAAGTAATTGGCCAAAAACGAAAAAATACCATGTTAATATGGGAAAACAGTGTGAATAAAACATGCAATGAATAGTACTGGGTGTGGGATTTGGGAAACAACATGCTTAATGTCATTAGTAATCAGTGATTGAGTTTTGAGGGTGAGTGTAGTAAATATAATGTCCTAAATGTTAAAATCTAGTATAGCTGATCATCTGATCTAAAATTACACTCCACTGCTGCTTTCTGCCCAGCCACCATATATTTCTTACACATGCCTCTCTGCCCTATAATGTTTTCCATTCACAAGGTGATTCATTGCTAAATACTGCACAATAAATATACAATAAATGCACAATAACGGTCAAATAAATTTTGGGGTTTGTCTATACTTGATGGCAGCTATTGTAATGATTGTTTTGGCTAACCTAACATGATTACTATTTTACTATAATTTTGTAATTAGTAACTATTTTATGCCTTCGTTTTATATGAAAAATTTGAAATCCATAGCAAAGTTATCTGAAAAAAGATCATCCCAGGAATTATACTGAAGCCACTGTCTTTGCAAATGACAATTTCTGTAAGTTTTGTTTTGATATATATATATATATATATATATATATATATATATATATATATAGATATATATATATAGATATATATATAGATATATAGAGATAGATATATATATATATATATATGTATTATACATTTGAATCTAATAAAAGCCTGTATATTAAATGAAAATATATTGTAGTTATTACAGAAAAGGATTTTATCGCTCAAACATTCACACTGGTTTCTAAATTAGATTAGATCAGCTGAGATCACAAACAAATGTAAAGGCCTGGTTTGATTTTATACATTTTTAGTACCAGAACTGCAGTCAAGCTTTGGAACCAGGTTTAAGTGAAACATCCCCAGAACCAAGTTCAGTGTTTGTATTTTTAATTGCAACTGAGACCAAATTAGGATTTTGGAATTATAGGTATAGGAACCAGGTTAGTTACATTATTGTAGCATTCTTAATTCTGCTAGACAGGCCTCTGAAATGCTTGCCTGCAGTCATCCAGGGTTCTTACTAATGAACGACACAGACGGTGTAATTCCAGTAAAACTTCTTCAACACTGGTTGAAACATCCGTGGCTATTATTGGCTATCGGCACTGCTGATATCTGTTATATGAGTAACAGGGTGCAACTTGATACTTGGCATTGCAGGTGACTTCAGCAAGTCTCTTTTTTGCCATTAATATTAATGTTATGGGACATTGTCTACTGATTTTCCCCTGCCTGGTGATAAAATGCTGCCAAATTCTGCTGGTAAGCTCTGTATGTGGTATGTGAATCTTAATGATATTCCTACATAAAATAGGGAATACAGCTCAAATGCAATATGCAAAGTAGCCAAATACATTTTCTCATTGTGACCACCCAAGTTATATTATAGTTGTAGTTTAAAAAAGACATCCGTCGGGGGCGTGGCCGACCGAGCAGCTACACGGCCGCATTTTTGGGTTTGCCTGGGGCCCATGGCAAATAACCCCCTAGTCACCTCTTACTCACGCTGATAAGCGCCCACCGGCGACATACTAAAGCAGGGAAGCAATCCGGCGCCTGTTTCCTGCGAGTGCGGGCTTCTGAGCACTGTTGGAGCCTGAGGACGCTGTGCGGCCTAGCGGCGGGGAAAGCCGTGGACTTGCATGATTAAGGCCCCCAAGCGCGGCCAACCGGAAGTGCGGTCCCCGCACGAATCTGGATTTGGTGCCTGGGAAGGAAGAGGCAGGGATCGGCAGCAAGGGGTGAGTGGCTCTGGAGCCCTGGGGCCCCCACTGTCGCATAACATCTGCGACACTAGTGCCAGCACACAAGGCCCTATCATCCCCCAGCTAAGCCACAGTGGTGCCCTATGCCCAACAAATTTTAAGTGGCACCTACCTTCAATTATCTGCTGGATGAACACCTCCCATTGACCCATAAGACTCTAGCCAAAACAAAACTTGGATCAGGTACTGAGAGTGTGTAAGGGGGCATACGTACAACTAGACCCACTGGATCCGCCCACTACTCCTGACTAGTGACACCCCTAGACTGTCACTTCAGTCCTGAGCCCAGCTAAGCACAGGAACACTGAGACCAATATATGGTGCTCACAGATCCCTCTGCAAACATCAGCGAGTCGTGGAGCACGGACTTGCGTTCCAGTGGCAGATTTGAACCCCTTTAACATGACAGACTGACCGGCTGCCCTGAGTGGTCGACCCATGCACCATCAGTAACTCTATACATATTCCTTCATCTTCCTCCTAATCACATCTTCAAAAGCAGAATACAGCTGTTGCGGATCACTCCAACCAGTGTAATACAAAAATGGCGAAACACTCACAAAAACAAAAATCGGATGCAGCGGCAAAGCTTGAACGCTTTGCAAGAACAGCATCTCAGGGCCCATTGCAAGATTCTGATAATACTTCACCTCCATCATCACCACCCTCCCCTCCTATGGACCAGGAGATGCGAGAACCAACCTCATCAGAGTTACCTGCAGCAATAATGGAGAGTCGAACAGCGACAACAACACAACTAGAGGAAATAAAGGTTGATCTGTCGCTCCTACGACATGACCTCCAAAATATTAGGGAACGTACTACTGAACTAGAGACAAGGGTCTCTACATTGGAGGACACCGTAACTCCTCTTCCAAATGACATCTCGGAGATTAAACAGCAACTTAAGACAGCTCTTGACTAGGGATGTAGCGAACGTCGGAAAAAAAGTTCGCGAACATATTCGCGAACTTGCGTCAAAAATGCGAACGGTTCGCGAACGTCGCGAACCCCATAGACTTCAATGGGAAGGCGAATTTTAAAAGCTAGAAAAGACATTTCTGGCCAGAAAAATGATTTTAAAGTTGTTTAAAGGGTGCAACGACCTGGACAGTGCCATGCCAGAGGGGGATCAAGGGCAAAAATGTTTCTAAAAAATCCATTGTTGACACAGCGCTGCGTTTTGTGCTGTAAAGGGCAGAAATCACACTACATTTCTAAACCTGTGTAATAAAATGCTTTAAAACGTCCGGCGTCTACATGCCAATCAAGTCGTGTAAAGGTTACAGCCTGTTCACACGCAAAGACGAAACGCGGTGCTTACTGCAACGCAAAAAGACGCAAAGAGCTTTAATGAATGATACCGTTAAGTGAGCAAATAATAGTTTTTAATTACTAGTTGCTTGTCACCTCCAGGATGTTCGTCCTGTTGGTGGCAATATTTCTGTAGTGGTGTGTTTAGCAGTCACCGTGCTTGTGCGCACGTGCACTGTCAGGCAGAGGTAATTCAATGTACAGTGAAGTGAACCAAAAAACACTGATTCTGCAGTGTGGGCCCAGTTTTGGTCTACTTTATTGATCACCTGCGGTGACCATAAAAGATGCGATTTTGCCACTGTTGCAGAACCCTGAAAAATTAGGCATGTGTACTTTCCTGAAAAATTATGTTTTTTTGTCGCAGCCACTGAACCAGAAGTCCAGAAACAATATGCCATATAAATGCTGAAAATATTAATTTTTTTTTGTCGCAGCCACTGCAGCACAGAGGCCAGAAAAAATATGCCATATAAATGCAAACAATATTAATTTTTTGTTGTTGCAGCCACTGCAGCACAGAGGCCAGAAAAAATATGCCATATAAATGCAAACAATATTAATTTTTTTTGGTCGCAGCCACTGCAGCACAGAGGCCAGGAAAAATATGCCATATAAATGCTAACAATATAAATTTTTTTTGTCGCAGACACTGAAGCACAGAGGCCAGAAAAAATATGCCATATAAATGCTGAAAATATTCAATTTTTTGGTCGCAGCCACTGAAGCACAGAGGCCATAAAAAATATGCCATATAAATGCTGAAAATATTCTGTTTTTTTTGTCGCAGCCACTGAAGCACAGAGGCCAGAAAAAATATGCCATATAAATGCTGAAAATATTCATTTTTTTGTCACAGCCACTGAAGCACAGAGGCCAGAAAAAATATGCCATATAAATGCGGAAAATATTCATTTTTTTGTCACAGCCACTGAAGCACAGAGGCCAGAAAAAATATGCCATATAAATGCAGAAAATATTCTGTTTTTTTTGGTCGCAGCCACTGAAGCACAGAGGCCAGAAAAAATATGCCATATAAATGCTGAAAATATTCATTTTTTTGTCACAGCCACTGAAGCACAGAGGCCAGAAAAAAATATGCCATATAAATGCAGAAAATATTCAGTTTTTTTTGGTCGCAGCCACTGAAGCACAGAGGCCATAAAAAATATGCCATATAAATGCTGAAAATATTCATTTTTTTGTCACAGCCACTGAAGCACAGAGGCCATAAAAAATATGCCATATAAATGCTGAAAATATTCTGTTTTTTTTGGTCGCAGCCACTGAAGCACAGAGGCCAGAAAAAATATGCCATATAAATGCTGAAAATATTCATTTTTTTGTCACAGCCACTGAAGCACAGAGACCATAAAAAATATGCCATATAAATGCTGAAAATATTCTGTTTTTTTTGGTCGCAGCCACTGAAGCACAGAGGCCAGAAAAAATATGCCATATAAATGCTGAAAATATTCATTTTTTTGTCACAGCCACTGAAGCACAGAGGCCAGAAAAAATATGCCATATAAATGCAGAAAATATTCTGTTTTTTTTGGTCGCAGCCACTGAAGCACAGAGGCCAGAAAAAATATGCCATATAAATGCTGAAAATATTCATTTTTTTGTCACAGCCACTGAAGCACAGAGGCCATAAAAAATATGCCATATAAATGCTGAAAATATTCTGTTTTTTTTGGTCGCAGCCACTGAAGCACAGAGGCCAGAAAAAATATGCCATATAAATGCTGAAAATATTCATTTTTTTGTCACAGCCACTGAAGCACAGAGGCCATAAAAAATATGCCATATAAATGCTGAAAATATTAAATTTTTTTGTCACAGCCACTGAAGCACAGAGGCCATAAAAAATATGCCATATAAATGCTGAAAATATTCTGTTTTTTTTGGTCGCAGCCACTGAAGCACAGAGGCCAGAAAAAATATGCCATATAAATGCTGAAAATATTCATTTTTTTGTCACAGCCACTGAAGCACAGAGGCCATAAAAAATATGCCATATAAATGCTGAAAATATTAAATTTTTTTGTCACAGCCACTGAAGCACAGAGGCCAGAAAAACTCAGGATTTACCTGGATTCAAATTAAACCAGTAGGGTTTGCACCCTAGTTTGTAACGGTGGTGGAGGGAGGAGGACGCTAAAGGACAGCTGTATGTGGAGTCATGAGGCGTGCAGAGAAGGACAGCTGCATGGGGAGTCAGAATCAGAAACTCAGCACAAGTCTTCCGGCGTGCAGTAACCCTCCGAGATCCACCCCTCATTCATTTTAATAAAGGTCAGGTAATCCACACTTTTGTGACCTAGGCGAGTTCTCTTCTCAGTTACAATCCCTCCTGCTGCACTGAAGGTCCTTTCTGAGAGGACACTTGAGGCGGGGCAAGACAAGAGGTTCATGGCAAATTGTGACAGCTCTGGCCACAGATCAAGCCTGCGCACCCAGTAGTCCAGGGGTTCATCGCTCCTCAGAGTGTCGATATCTGCAGTTAATGCCAGGTAGTCCGCTACCTGCCGGTCGAGGCGTTCTTTGAGGGTGGATCCCGAACGGTTCTGCCGCTGCCTTGGACTGAAAAACATTTGCATGTCTGACGTTACAGAGTGGCCAAAGTGCTTTGTCCTTGCAGGTGCGCTCGTGGCAGGATTACTGGCACCTCTGCCCCTGGAATGTTGATGAGTTCCTGAAGTGACATCACCCTTAAAAGCATTGTACAACATGTTTTGCAGGCTGGTTTCTAAATGCAGCATCCTTTCAGACTTGTGGTATGTTGGTAACATTTCTGCCACTTTATGCTTGTACCGAGGGTCTAGTAGAGTCGCGACCCAGTACAGGTCCTTCTCCTTAAGCCTCTTGATACGGGGGTCCTTCAACAGGCATGACAGCATGAAAGACCCCATTCTCACAAGGTTGGATGCAGAGGTATCCATCTCCGCTTCCTCGTTATCAAGGACTGCATCATCCACGGTCTCCTCCCCCCAGCCACGTACAAGACCAGGGGTCCCCAAAAGGTCACCACTAGCCCCCTGGGAAGCCTGCTCCTGTTGGTCCTCCTCCTCCACAAAGCCACCTTCCTCCTCTGACTCCACTTCTGACACCTCTCCCTGCGTTGCAGCAGGTGCCTGGGTTCGTTCTGGTGATTCCGACCAGAAATCGTGCGCTTCCTGCTCCTCGTCACGCTGGTCTACAGCCTCATCTGTCACTCGTCGCACGGCACGCTCCAGGAAGAAAGCGAAGGGTATTAGGTCGCTGATGGTGCCTTCGGTGCGACTGACCATATTTGTAACCTCTTCAAAAGGGCGCATGAGCCTGCAGGCATCGCGCATAAGCACCCAGTAACGGGGTAAAAAAATCCCCAGCTCTGCAGATCCAGTCCTACCACCCAGTTCAAACAGGTATTCGTTGACGGCTCTTTGTTGTTGCAGCAGACGTTCCAACATGAGGAGCGTTGAATTCCAGCGAGTCTGGCTGTCGCAAATCAAACGCCTGACTGGCATTTTGTACCGCTGCTGAATGTCAGCAAGGCGTGCCATGGCTGTGTAGGACCGTCTGAAATGGGCCGACACCTTCCTGGACTGCCTGAGAACGTCCTGGAATCCTGGGTACTTTGAGACAAAACGTTGTACTATTAAATTCAGAACATGTGCCATGCAGGGCACATGTGTTAAATTGCCCAGTCTCAGTGCTGCCAACAGATTGCTTCCATTGTCACACACCACTTTTCCGATCTTCAGTTGGTGTGGGGTCAGCCGCCGATCGGCCTGTGACTGCAGAGATGACAGGAGTACAGATCCGGTATGGTTTTTGCTTTCCAGGCACGTCATCCCCAAGACAGCATGACAACGGCGTACCTGGCACGTCGAAAATTGCGGCTGGGTACCTTCCACTGCGGTGTCCCAATTGCTACAAATTTGCGGAAGGCCTCAGAGTCCACCAGCTGGTATGGTAAAAGCTGGCGGGCTAAGAGTGCGGACAAGCCAGCTGTCAGACGCCGGGCAAGGGGGTGACTAGCAGACATTGGCTTCTTACGCTCAAACATGGCCCTCACAGAAACTTGGCTGGGGGCAGATGACTGGGAATGGGAACTGGTGGTCAAGGTGGAAGGCGGAGTGGAGGGTGGTTCAGACGGGTGAAGGACAGCAGAGGTAGAGCAGTAAGATGCTGGACCAGAAGGAGGGTGGCTTTTAGTTTGCCTGTTGCCTTTGAGGTGTTGCTCCCAAAGTGCTTTGTGCTTGCCGTTCATGTGCCTTCGCATAGAAGTTGTACCTATGTGGCTGTTGGGCTTCCCAAGACTCAGTTTCTGACTGCACTCATTGCAAATGACAACGCTTTTGTCAGAGGCACACACATTAAAAAAATCCCACACTGCTGACCTTTTTGAGGCTGGCAATCTGGCGGTAACAGTAGAAGTCGGCGGCGTTGGCGGCAATGGCGGGTGCGTTGGCCGGCTGACCACAGGTGCCGATACATGTTGTTGCCCTACTGTTCCCTGCGAGCTGTCCTCCCTGCTTCTTCTAAGTCTTATTCTCCTCCTGCCTCTCTGACTCTCCGTCTCTCCATCTGAACTATCCTCCTCTTCCTCTCTTCTACTGGGCACCCATAAAACATCAATCTCCTCATCCTCATTCTCCTCAGATGCATCAATTTCTTCTAACAGCTCACAGAAGGAAGCAGCAGCGGGGACCTCCTCGTCATCACTCATTATGTCCATCTCTGTTGTGTTCTCTGCCAGAATTAAATCTGGTGTAACGTCCTCATCTCCTTCATCTTCTTCTGCCAATAATGGTTGCGCATCACTCAGTTCAAGAAACTCATGTGAAAATAACTCCTCTGACTCCAGTGAAGAAGGGGCGCCGGTGGTGGAGGAAGTGTTACGTGGGGTGCCCATAGCAGTGGAGGATGAGGATGTTGTGGTAAAGTTAGAAACGGTAGAGGATGGGGTGTGCTGTGTAAGCCAGTCAACTACCTCTTCAGCATTTTGGGAGTTCAGGGTCATTGCCTTTTTAAAACTGGGCAATTTCCTAGGGCCACAGGATAGCATAGCAGCACGGCCCCTTGTGCCTCTGCGTGGCGGCCTGCCTTTGCCTGGCATTATTTTTAAAACAACAACAACAACAACTCAGGTGGTGTTTCTAGAGACGGTATTATTATTGATATTTAGACAGAATGTGAACAAGCTCACACAGCTAGATGGGAGTTGTTTGAAAATGAAGAAGAAGAACACACTGGGCAAACAAGGCCTACAAGGTCAACGTATACACTACTACAGCAGTGGATACGGAATATATTATTGCTGCCTGAAAAACGTCACTCGGGTGGTGTTTCTAGAGACGGTATTATTATTGATATTTAGACAGAATGTGAACAAGCTCACACAGCTAGATGGTTGTTGTTTGAAAATGAAGAACACACTGAGCAAATAATGCCTACAAGGTTAACGTATACACTACTACAGCAGTGGATACGATATATATGATTGCTGCCTGAAAAACGTCACTCGGGTGGTGTTTCTAGAGACGGTATTATTATTGATATTTAGACAGAATGTGAACAAGCTCACACAGCTAGATGGTTGTTGTTTGAAAATGAAGAACACACTGAGCAAATAATGCCTACAAGGTTAACGTATACACTACTACAGCAGTGGATACGGAATATATTATTGCTGCCTGAAAAACGTCACTCGGGTGGTGTTTCTAGAGACGGTATTATTATTGATATTTAGACAGAATGTGAACAAGCTCACACAGCTAGATGGTTGTTGTTTGAAAATGAAGAACACACTGAGCAAATAATGCCTACAAGGTTAACGTATACACTACTACAGCAGTGGATACGGAATATATTATTGCTGCCTGAAAAACGTCACTCGGGTGGTGTTTCTAGAGACGGTATTATTATTGATATTTAGACAGAATGTGAAAAAGCTCACACAGCTAAGTGGCAGTGGTTTGAAAATGAAGAAGAAGAACACACTGGGCAAACAAGGCCTACAAGGTCAACGTATACACTACTACAGCAGTGGATACGGAATATATTATTGCTGCCTGAAAAACGTCACTCGGGTGGTGTTTCTAGAGACGGTATTATTATTGATATTTAGACAGAATGTGAACAAGCTCACACAGCTAGATGGTTGTTGTTTGAAAATGAAGAACACACTGAGCAAATAATGCCTACAAGGTTAACGTATACACTACTACAGCAGTGGATACGGAATATATTATTGCTGCCTGAAAAACGTCACTCGGGTGGTGTTTCTAGAGACGGTATTATTATTGATATTTAGACAGAATGTGAAAAAGCTCACACAGCTAAGTGGCAGTGGTTTGAAAATGAAGAAGAAGAACACACTGGGCAAACAAGGCCTACAAGGTCAACGTATACACTACTACAGCAGTGGATACGGAATATATTATTGCTGCCTGAAAAACGTCACTCGGGTGGTGTTTCTAGAGACGGTATTATTATTGATATTTAGACAGAATGTGAACAAGCTCACACAGCTAGATGGTTGTTGTTTGAAAATGAAGAACACACTGAGCAAATAATGCCTACAAGGTTAACGTATACACTACTACAGCAGTGGATACGGAATATATTATTGCTGCCTGAAAAACGTCACTCGGGTGGTGTTTCTAGAGACGGTATTATTATTGATATTTAGACAGAATGTGAACAAGCTCACACAGCTAGATGGTTGTTGTTTGAAAATGAAGAACACACTGAGCAAATAATGCCTACAAGGTTAACGTATACACTACTACAGCAGTGGATACGGAATATATTATTGCTGCCTGAAAAACGTCACTCGGGTGGTGTTTCTAGAGACGGTATTATTATTGATATTTAGACAGAATGTGAACAAGCTCACACAGCTAGATGGTTGTTGTTTGAAAATGAAGAACACACTGAGCAAATAATGCCTGCAAGTGCACTACTATTGGTGCACTACTATGAAGAACAGCAACAGCACTGTACACGTTAAAGAACAGTAAGATAAGTAAAAGAAAAAAAAATATATGTATATTAAAAAAAATATTTTTCTCGGGTTGGTGCTGCTGAACTACTAGGAGCAGCACAGTAGCACACCAGTCCCACTCCCCAACACTGCTAGACTAATAGCACTGGGCTTATAGTAGCAACTAGCAAAGTAAAAAAACAAAAAAGAAAATAAAAGCAGTCCTTACAAGGACTATTGGGTTATTACAGCAGTCAGCAGATGAGATCAGAAGAGATCAGTGCCCACAGCAGGCAGCTACATACAGAGCACTGCAGTAGAAGGTAGATTACTAGCCAGCAAAGCTACCCTAAAATGTCCCTCAAATCCCTGCAGACTTCTATCCCTCCAATACAGAGCAGTATCAAGTAGATTACTAGCCAGCAAACTTACTATCAACTGTCCCTCAAAGAAATCAGTGAAATCAGTAACAGCTCTCTCCCTACACTAGCTCTTGCAAGCACACACAGGCAGAATGAAAAAACGCTGCAGGGCTTCAGTTTATATATGGAAGGGGAGTGGTCCAGGGGGTGTGGGGGTGGTCCAGGAGGGAGAGCTTCCTGATTGGCTGCCATGTATCTGCTGGTCTGGGGTGAGAGGTAAAAAAAAAGCGCCAGGTAAGGCGAACCCAAAATGGCGAACGTCGCGCGACGTTCGCGAACATTCGGCGAGCGTGAACAGCCGATGTTCGCGCGAACAAGTTCGCCGGCGAACAGTCCGCGACATCCCTACTCTTGACAAATCCGACGACCTAGAAAACCGACTACGCAGGAACAATGTGCGTATCATAGGTCTACCAGAGAAGTCGGAAGTTCAACACCCTGAAATATTCATAGAGAACTGGCTTAAAGATTTACTGGGGGCGGAGAGTAGCCGTTATTATACACCTTACCTGTAAGCTACATTATTCTACATACACCCATCCATGGCCCAATTGTGGCAGCTAGCATTTGACTCCTGACCAACGTACCAACAAAGGGCCGCTCCAACACTGGTCCTTGATAACCATCCTGGTAACAAGCTGCTGACCCCACTTTAGGAGTACGGACATGACAGAGCTCAGCCCACAGATATGCCCAGGGGAAACGCATAAACATTTGCTGAGCCCTCTATTCTCAGACTTTTGTACTGGGCTGTACTAGATCTTGACCTGAAACACATAGACTAATGCTGGTACTATAATACACACTTTTGGTTAAAGAGCCACTCATTACTTATTAGGCTACAATCTGATTAGACTCTCATCGCAGAGCTGTGCCGGTCAAAAACAACAGGTGCATGGGAGGCCGCTGCTTACAGCATCCCATCTAAATCCTTGAACAGTTTATTATTGCATTTATTACTTGTTATTGTTATTTTATCATGTTTATGGGTTAAAAAGGAGCGCTGCTTAGGCCGCCACAGCAACACTCCCCATGTCATGTAATTGTTATGGATATAGGCCCACCCAGGTTTGGGGGGTGGGTAGGGAGGGAAGGGAATGTTTCTGTGTCTATTGTTTACTGTTTAACAGACGTATTTATGCAAAACACTCAACCAAAACAAACCACTAAAAGGAGCAAAAATTCAACCCCAATAAGATACCACTCTGTCAGTCCTTATTCAACATTTTTATGGGGGACATAAAGTTAATCTCATGGAACGTTCGGGGACTGAACTCAAAATTTAAGAGGGCCCTAGTATTTGATTATGTAACCAGGTACAAGCCAGACATACTCCTACTGCAAGAGACCCATCTGGTAGGGCAAAAACTGCTGGCACTTAAGAAACGGTGGGTCGGTTATGCTTATCACTCCCACTATTCCACCCACTCCAGAGAGGTATCCGTACTAATCCATAAAACCTTACAATTTGAGCTCCTAGATCTAACTACTGACCACTATGGTCATTTTATAATCCTCCACTGCAGGATAAATAACCAAGATATGGTACTGATTAACTTATATATGCCACCCCCCTTCAGTAGGGAGACACTAGACCTAATATTTACTAAGGTGTCACTATACCTCCCCAACCCGCTCTGTATCATTGGAGACTGAAATACGGTAATGGACACGCAAAATGACATCCCACAACAACACACCAACCTGGCCCACTAAAATAATGGACAGAAGCCCTAGGTCTATTAGACATCTGGTGGCATAAAAACCTCCTGGGAAGGCAATTCTCCTGCCATACTGTGGTGAAACATACCCTGTCATGGTTAGATATGGCCATCGCATCCACAGACTTTGCACAATGGGTAAAAGATATCAAATACCTCCCAAGAGCCTTATCAGATCATGCCTCCCTGCAACTATTGATTAGCACTACGCTAAGACAAGGACGCTCTCTCTGGAGACTATCCCCCTTGTGGCTCAACAACTCAGAGGTGACGGAGGCATGTATATCCGAATACGTGGCATATTGGGGTGTTAATGCAGGAACCAGTAGCTCCAATGTGGTCTGGGAGGCGTCCAAGGCAGCCGCTAGGGGTACACCTATCAGCAATGGCTGGGGTGCGCAATATGGCTAAACAGGCTGTTGCTGAGGCAGAGGAGAGGGTTTGGGAAGCAGAACGAGCGTATGGTGAAGTGGAGGGAGATTCTACCCACCAGGCACTGGTAATTGCCCAAAGAAATTTAGAACTAGCACAAACAGCTATTACAAGGAAAAAAATACTATATGCAGCCCAGAGGTCCTTTGATCAAGGAGATAAAAATGGGAAGACCCTAGCTTACCTAGCAAAAGCGGCCCAACCATCCACACTGATTCCCAGAATCAAAACATCAACAGGCATATATACCTCTAACCCAACAGAAATGGCAGAAACATTTGCATGTCATTTTGCAGATCTATACACCTCACAAGTCAAATATTCTGACATCGAACTAGGACAGTTCCTGCAAGAAATCCCCTTTCCTAGCCTCTCCAGAGCAGAATCCTCCTATCTAGCCCAATTACATTGGGAGAAGTAGTATACGCCATTGGCAGGCTCCCGTCAGGGAAGACCCCAGGCCTTGATGGCCTTCCGGTAGCCTGGTACAGACTCCTCAGTGAAACACTTGCCCCGCAACTCCATGCCACTCTTCTAGATGCTCACAAAACAGGCTCCCTCCCTCAATCCTTCTACTCCGCACTGATCATGCTTATACCAAAGGAGGGGAAGGACCCGGACCATCCCATTTCACTTATAAACACTGACGTCAAGATTCTGGCCAAACTTCTCTCCAAACGCCTTAACAAAGTTACTGTATAACATCAATTGTCCACCCAGACCAAACAGGTTTTATGCCCAACAAAAGTACAACTATAAATTAAGCAGATTACACACCCATATGCAAACCACTCATACAAATGGAGGTACCAGACTTATGGCAGCACTAGATGCCACTAAGGCCTTTGACTAGGTTGACTGGCCCTATCTATGGAAAAATTCAAGAAAGCAGACGGCACTTCTGAAACTGGGGTTTATTGGAGTACCTGCTGGTAACACCTGACGCGTTTCGGGAGTTATCCCTTAATCATAGGTAATTGTTACCTATGATTAAGGGATAACTCCCGAAACGCGTCAGGTGTTACCAGCAGGTACTCCAATAAACCCCAGTTTCAGAAGTGCCGTCTGCTTTCTTGAATTTTTGCTGTATTCACAGTGGGGACACTGTGAGACTGAGCACCTGAACCGGAGGGAAAAACGGTGAGCTTGTGCGGTCCCTATTCTGCTTTCTCATTTACCTATCTATGGAAAACCCTAGAAAAATTTGGCATAGGCCCCAATTTCATAGCTTGGCTTAAACTCCTCTACCTAACCACAGTTGCGCAAGTCCGAGTCAATAACTCTCTCTCCAGAGCCTTCCCTCTTATCCGAGGCACCAGACAGGGCTGCCCCCTCTCTCCCCTCCTTTTTTCCCTAGCGATAGAGCCCTATGCCAGTATGGTCCGACAAACCCCTGAAATTATTGGACTCAAATATGGGAAACTAGAGGAGAAAATTGCATTATACGCAGATGATCTTCTATTATTCCTAGTTGACCCACATGACTCACTCACACTTGCCCTCTGCCTAGCTGACAAGTTTGGCACATACAGTGGGCTTGTCATAAATAAAGGGAAGTCAGTCTTATTAACCCTAGAAACTGAACAGAGAGCAGGTGAGATTCAGGGACTGCGGTGGGTATCCAGCTTTAAATATCTTGGTGTGACTATCTCGCCAAGCACACAAAATTATGTAACGGAAAACACTGATCATGTGATACACGGTTTCAAAAACATTGTCTGTCAATGGGCTGGTCTACCATTAACGGTATGGGGCAGGGTCAACCTTTTCAAAATGGTATACTTACCAGGTCTTCAAGTGCATTGACGCGATTCTCTTCCCCTTTATCTGGGCAAACAAACCCCCTAGATAATCATACATAACTTGATTAATCCCGACCCCGAAAACTCACTCACAGCACTACACGCCACTCTGGCGGGCTCTCTTGAAGAAATTAGAAATGCGCCTTACAGGAAAGCTAAAGACACTCCTGAACTGCCCCCCATGCTAAGCTGCCCACAAAGAGCCTGGATGCTTACAACTAAGGTTCTTTCAAAAGCTGCAAGCCCTCCATCTCCCTATACTCCGCTATGGAGAAACTCCAATCTGCAGCACCTAATTCACCTACCGGACTTTAAGTGCTGGCCTAAATTAGGGGTTAGATACTTATCAGCTCTTTTAGTAAACGACACCTTTCCGACTCTTACCTAAATAGAAACTAAATTAAATCACCCAATATTGGCACCGATATTTCCAGCTCAGACATGCTTTTGCAGCCCAATTTGGTAACCTGACAATCTCAACTAAAATCCAACCACATGAAGACAGGCAATGGGACCCAAATCCACAAAAGCTGGTCTCTGGGCTGTACAAGACACTGATATCCACCATTAATAGTCCATTTAACAAAGCAAAAACCAAGTGGAATGACCTTATTCTTGCTCTAGATGACAATATGTGGGAAGAGGCAATACGGGAACCATGCAGCTCTCTAATATCTACAAAAGATAGGATGGTACAATTCCATATCATACACTGTACATATATTACTCCAATCAGGCTTAAAGCCATGGGCAAAAGCCCCAATGGAAATTGTCCCAAATGCCAGCACCCGGACACAGATTTTTTCCATCTGCTTTGGTCATGCCCCCTGATACAAAGATTCTGGGCCAAGGTAATAGCCTACCTGACTAATGAAAAACTGCTCCCTGGAGCACTAACACCAGAGGTGTGCCTACTGGGACTTGTGGATGAATTGGCACCTCTAAATAAAACTAGATGTTTACTAAAAACCCTTCAATTCCATGCCAAAAAGCAGATTGCCATGACATGGATGAGCCCTCAACCCCCCACAGTAAAGCAGTGGGTAAAACTGGTTAATAACAGGCTACCGATGATATAATTAACACATATAGCCAGACAATGCCCAAAAATTTGAAAAAATCTGGGAACCCTGGTTAGAGGTCTGTCCTGAAGTAGACCCAGAGACTCAATAAATGCAAATGTATGAGATAATATATGTAATATACCTATTTCCTTCTCAGTAAACTCAATCTCATATAAGCACGTTTAAATTCTGTGAGAACAGAAGTAACACGTAATACGCACATTAAACTAATATGTACCATACTCTATGCTCCAAATGTATCACTAAATGATTTAATTTACTATGCTGTGGTCAGGGCCGCCATTAGAAATCACGGGGCCCCGTACAACAAAATTTTTGGGGCCCCCTGGGCCCCGCCCACACTGACGACCAAGCTCCACCCCATATTCCGCCCACTCCACATCGCAGTTATAAGGGGGCAGGGGCCCCCTTATAAGTTAAAAACAAATTGGGGCCCCAAAAAAAAATTTGAAAAAAAATTATTTTTTTTTTGAAAAAAAAAAAACATTGGTGGCAGGGGCCCCCTTACAAGTTAAAAACAAATTGGGGCCCCAAAAAAAAATTTGAAAAAAAAAATTTTTTGAAAAAAAAAAAACATTGGCGGCAGGGGCCCCCTTATAAGTTAAAAACAAATTGGGGCCCCAAAAAAAATTTGAAAAAAAAAATTTTTTTTTGAAAAAAACCAAAAAAAACTGGTGGCAGGGGCCCCCTTACAAGTTAAAAAAATTTGGGGCCACCAAAAAGAAAATTAATTTTTTTTTAAAAAAAACAAAACAAAAAAATACAATGGTGGCAAGGGGCCCCTTACGAGTTAAAAAAAAAATTGGGGCCCCAAAAAAAAAGTTTTAAAAAAAAGATTGGTGGCAGGGGCCTATAGAATATTAAAATAATACATTGGTGGCCAGGGGATTAAAAAAAAAAACACAAACTGGTGTTCAGTAGGATTGAACTCATGGCTTCAGTACTTCAACTTCGCCTCCTTTCGTGACTTCGGGTCTTTTCACCGCTTCAGGACTTCAATTTCGGCTGTTTTCGTGACTTCGGGTCTTTGCGCTGCTTCAGGACTTCGGCTTCGGCTGTTTTCGTGACTTCGGTTCTTTTCGGCGCTTCGTGACTTCGGCTTTTTCCGTGACTTCGGGTCTTTTCGGCGCATCGGCTTCGACTTTTCGGCACTTCCGCATTCTGCACGCAAGAGGCAAGACGTACGGCTCGGGCGCTCGTAAGGGGGGCCCGGATCTTCAAGAAATGCAGCGCTGCCGGGCCCCCCTTCATGCCCGGGCCCGGTACGCTTGTCCCCGCTGTCCCCCCCTGATGGCGGCCCTGGCTGTGGTCCTGCGTGACCAATTGCATCCTTCATCAACAATGCTTACATTGTCTGTTGTTAAGCGTTTTGTTTGTTTCAAAATGCAAAATACATCCGTAAAGTTCAACATTATGAGAAATTGAAGGCTAATATTAGGACACAAGGGGTCCATGTAAATCAGTTCATTCTTCGCAGTATTCACAGCCTTCTTACTGTCTTCTTTATGCCAAAACCAGGTCTCTGTGATACATACAAAATGATATTGAAAAAATGTCATAGGTCCATTTTTTTTGCACTTTACCTCATTTATGATAAATCGGTCCCTTGAGTGGAAAACTCAGCAAAAAACTCAGCAAAGGTTATTAACTCTTTAACATGCATCAATTTGCTTTTAATAAACTTGTGTTTGTTGTTATTTTAACTGATATATTTTATTGTCTTCCTTTAGCCTATTCAAATGAATCTCTGAAGGGTAAACTTTAATAAAGATTTAGGGAACCCAGATCCAACCCCAGAATTATGCCAAAGAAACATAAACCTACATACACAACTGTAATCTATGGGCTGAGTTGTTTGTGCAAAGCAAGACAATTGTCCTCTGCACAGAGAAATAGCATGTCTTAATGTTGTTAGAATAACAAAGCAAGTTTGCCTGTTTTTCTGTTTTAATAAACACAGATGTAAATACTGTGACTTGACACACGCATTTTATTTTAGCACAAAGTCATCATTTTGGCAATTTGGAAGTCTGTACAATGTTTTGCCTGCAAACAATCTACCACATGTGCATACAATAGACAACCCACAGCAATTAGGGCATGCAAAATGTTCCACATCTTAGTACAATAAAGCTTTGTAGACATAAGGTGCCCATACCAATTTCTGGGAAATTTGGAGGGTGAAGAGGAAAAAGCAATATGTTTGGTATGTCTTTTCAGAACATTCTACATCTTTCCCAAGATTCTACTGACTCACATCATTGCATAGAACTACTGTATAAAGCTCAGCTTGTATAACTGTCATATGAAGATATATGGACTTCACAGTATGAATCACACAACAATAGAGAATGGTTTTAGCACTACTTGTCCTTTGCTCTGGATGAAGTATTCTCCTGTTTAAAAGAGGCAACTAAGAGAAACGATTCACCCTAAATAGAATTGTTTTCACAACTGAAAACACATACCTAACGATTTGTACAGGTAACTGATTTTTAAAGACACAAATCAGCACCCCCTTCCTGCCTCACCATATGAAAAGAAAGCCCCCATAAATAATATTATGGTATCAACATTAGATTGCAAACCCTTGTGTATTGGTTTGTCACTATGTCAGCTCTTATGTGCCCTTATGTACATTGCAATAGCATATGTTGGCACTTTATAAATTAATGACATGGGAGGTACTGCAGCATTTAGGCTACATAGTCATGGAACATGTACATGTGGTTGTAATCTTGAAGGCTTCAATTGAAAAACACATGTATAAGGGTATTTAAAGCAATATGTATTTTATATAAGTTACAATGTGTTCGCTAATTACAAAATGACGTGTTGTTTGATTTCTTATTGTGGTTTTTGCACTGCATTTATAAGTAATTACATACATGTTTATAGTAAGTCTACTATTCTATTGAAAAAGTAAGAGCAGCAAGTGTCACAAATGCACATAAAACACAATACTTGTGAATCTTATACCTAACTTTATTTACGCTAAAACCATTTAACATGAAATAGATCCAATAGGATTGTTTTGCCACTAAAATGGATTCATGCAGCCACTACAAGTGGATGTTTTATTATTACAGAGAAAATGGAACAGTGGGAGGTGACATTCTGGATTACAGGTTTTTGGATAAGGGATGCTATATCTACATATAGCTGCATTTTACTGTTTTTAGATTTTCAGTTGGTGCTCATCATATTCCCCTTGTAATAAGAATTTTTAGCACAATATTGCTTTCTCCTCTTTTGAAATAAACACAATAATTTAGAATATCTCACGAATAAGAGCAATGTTTGCCAAATCCTTTACCAAATAATTGCATATCCTGGACAGAAGAGACATCTGGCACAAAGTTTAGCCTTATATACATTGGAGAGATTCCTTATTTCAAGTTTCCTACAGGTTTAGGGTGACTTACTGTACTTTCAGAATTGGAGGGAAACCCTATTAACCCGAGCTGAGCTCCAAGAAAAACAACAAGGTGTGTAAAATGAGAGACTTAACATATCTGTGCCCAAAGGCTGACAGGAGCAAGTCCTATCAGGTGTAGAAGAACAAGGCCTGACCTATTTGGGAGCTGGTGCAAGCATGCTGAGTGGAACTGGTATCCTGCCAATGCCTTCACCCTGATGATTAACCCTTCGGAATCATGCTGTCTAATAAAATGATTTATAAGGTACAGCTATATTTGTAATATAAGGGCAGAGTTATAGGTAGGATTCATAGAGAGGAGTCTGTAAGCAGGGTTTCTGTCAAATGTGTTTGTATAGCAACAGATTGTATTATGGAAAGCTGCTAGTTTTCTAGATTTTACAGATTTAATATTGGAAAGAATGATGGTACAGGTATAGGAATCCTTGTCCAAAAATCTGATATCCAAAAGTACAAAAAGGTCATCTACCACACAGACATTTTAAGCAAATAATTTAAATGTAAAAAGAATTTCCCATAATAATAATAATAATAATACATCACTTTGTACATCATAATCACTAAGTGACATCAATTCATGCGGATGCCATTTGAAAGGCCAGGAAGCCTACTTAGTGTTTCAGTGCTTTTTAGCAGACAGTTTATGGAGATATAAATTATTATTCAGAAAAACTCAAGTCCAAGCATTCTGGATAGGAGATCCCAGACCTGTACTTTTTTAAAAGATTTGTATTAAAGGTAGTAGGATATATAAAAAAGTGATATATACATTTATATGTTAAAACATCAGTAAACTATAAAAACAACTTCCATCTTATGAGTCTCTTTACTGGGGGAAAGGGGGGAAGGGAAAGAGGGAAGGAAGATGATGGGAAAGTTTGGGGGGGGGGTGGAAGGGTAAAAAGAGTGGTAGTGTGTGTCAGGATCTGTCTTTTACCAATCCAGACCTCTACTTTTAAAATGGCAGCAACAAATCATTTGGTGTGACTGAAAGTGGAATTCCGCCCAGAAATATTTTTCTGCATAAAAAAAAGGGTAAACCTTCCAATGATTAATTACAAATGGTTTTAAAGTTAATTGTAAAAGCAGCAATTGCAGTATTGAAAGCAGCTTCTGTGTGATTGTTAATACACCATCACTGGCTCTGACTCCTGTATCAGCAGCAGCAGCAGAATCTGTTGATTTACAGACCTGCAGGAGAAATGGCTCCTGCCACATTGACATTTTCTAATTAATGTATATTGGAAAAGTCTTTAGAAATACATTTCCTTTCATTATGTTAAAAAAACTGTTTTTGGGTGGAGATCCCTTTCAAAAAGTAAGGAAGCTTTTTTTGCAAAACTTCTGCATATTTTCCCCCACTTGCTATAACACAACCAGTAGGTCTGTTTTATTTTCTTACAGGACTGACCAGGATACAACATTCAAAACGTCACAGCCCTTAAATCACATTGCCACAAGAAAAAGCTGTTGAAAGTGCTGCCATAGTTGGTTTGCACTTGATGCACAGATATTTTTGTCTTGCATATATTGAACACTGGCAGTGAGAGGGTTATATGGTATTTTCAGTAACCAGATATTGGCCAGCAGGAGGAGTTAGTGAGAAAAGAAAGATTAAACTTAAAAAGTCAGTAGACCTCTCTCTCTCTCTCACTCTCTCTCTCGCACACACACACATATACATATATACACACGCTCACCCTCCCACCTCTCAAGCCATTCCTTCAAGAGAAACTCCTTTTCTCCTTACAACAAGGTTCTGGGTGGCTGAAAGAGGGAGAAAGATTAAACATCAGACTACTGCTAAAAATAATTAATCCTCCAACAATCCTATGAAGGACTTTCCTTACAGTATCTATCTCCCCACTCACAGACACCTAATGTAACACAGAAGAAGATCATTTGTCAGGAACATATATCAAGAGCTTCTGCAGACTGGGACTGAACGAGGCATGAAATGATGGAAATTTCTGAAGAACGTTAAATTTCTATAAGGTTAGTCCAGGGAAAGTGGGGATTTATATTTTACTAGTTAAGAAAATATCATGCCTTTAAAGACATGTATGCTAATTGGCTAGTTATATAATGAAGCATTGATACATTCTGACAGCTCTTGGACTTGGAAGACATTAAGGAGAGATTTGACTGTAGCAGTGGACAAATTAACCTGCACCAGTTCTGTCAGCTCAGCTGGCATGTACACCACTTGCCAGAAAGCTATGACTTTTTATAGCACAAAATTAAAGAGTGCCACAATGAATATTTCAATAGACCTTTAAATCTGTACAAACAACATTAAAGGAAATATAATAAAAGGAAAATTTGTCACTGGAGTATTATAAATCAACGTGGTCCTGTTAGGAAAATGGTTGAAAATAAAGATTTTTCACTGGATCTTTAAGTGGCCGAAGGGATGTGACAATTCAGCTCCGGCAATGTCCAGTATGGGATGGCGTGGTTAACAAGACTCTGGGCAGCGGCTACTATTTCGGTAAGACCTATCTAGTGGATTTTTGCATTAGTTAACTATTCTGCCCCAATGGAAGACACAGATTTAAGCAAAGTTGCCCAGTTTTTATGGCTTTGCTCTTTCAACCGTGGATCTGATTTAAGGATACGCCAACTCAGTATCAAGTAACAGTCTGGATGGTCCGGGCTAAAGGTAAGGGAATAATAATACTCTTTAATTATCTAATTTCTCTAATCTTTCTGTTGTGTGAAAGCCAATGGGAAATCTTTTTCTACATTGTCTGCCACTTTCTATAATAGAGTCAGCAGAGGACAGGTTAGATGCTAATACTTGCAGGAATCAATCACTGGAGTTAAGTTCTCTCATTCTTAAATGGCTGTAATGTACTTAGAAATTCCCCAGTACCAGCAGTTTATTGCTTTTCGTTTTTTCTCTGTCCATAAAAATAAAGTTGCCATTTCCGCAGTTAAAATCCGGTATCTGGAAACCCGTTATCAAGAAAGCTCTGAATTATCATGTTATAATTAACATTTTATCCAAATATTTCAAAATGTTTAAAAATAGTTACCTTTTTCTCTGTAATAATAAAATAGTACATTGTACTTGTCCCAAACTAAGTTGTAATTCATCCTTATTAGGAAAAAAACATCCTACTGGGTTTATTTAATGTTTAAATGATTTTCTAATAGATTTATGTTGTTAAGATCCAAATTACAGAAAGATCTGTTATCTGGAAAACTCCAGGTCCTTTGCAGTCTGGATAACAGGTCCCATACTTGTAATAGGATATTGTACCAATATATGTACATGCTTAAAATATTTTGTCTGGTGTTGAACAATGCTATTTGGCTAGTCTGTCCTATGTGAGATATCAGCACAAAGGCTGTAACTTTTTCAGTGGTGTTACTGAGTTAAGCATAAACATACTGTTATTTTTAGGACCAGGCTTCCTAGCCTTTCAAATGATAAATATTTATGCCTAGTTCATACACATTTAGAACCTTAACATGTAGTTAGAAACGGAAGCCAGTGTTTTGTCATTTTGAGGTTGTCGTTTGTGGTGAAGGAAATTGCTTATGTCACACACATCAAAATGATGTCACACAAATGTATTCTTGTACTTACAACACATCAACTAGAATGTCAATAAATAATGGAGCAGCAGAAAGCTCCTCGAGAGTAACAGCATAGCTGAGAGTAATGGGATATACTTTTCAAAATGACAGTGTCTGTCTCACAGGACAAATTAAGGCGGTTTCTAAAGAATGCATGTACAACTGTTATTTATTTCATATTTGGGGCATGCTGTGAACATTACGTAAAATGCTTGAAGTGGTGTAGGCAGATTTATAGTCACATGGCAAAAAGTATGTACAAAAAATGTTGCAATGTGCACCACAACTGTCCCACATGTATCGCTATGAAGCAGCAAACTAGCACAAGCTGGAGATAGCAAAACATCATAAATGCTATCCTGGTACATTACATGAATAAGCAAAAGGTTTCTATAAAAGTTAGACTAAGACACATTAATATATGAGCCTGTTCTGCAACTCTGCAATCAAATGGTTTTGCAACATGAAATAAAACCAGTAGAATCTTCATGCCTATTTATCTAAGCTTCTCTTTGCTTTGCCTTATAAGTCAGAAGAAAGGTCTGTGTTACAAAAAAAAGTACTGTCTGTCCCCGGACCCAGTCCTGAAAATATTCAGTCAGGGGATCACCCTAGAGAACATAGAAAAGCAGATCCATCTTAGGCTACCCCTTAAAGCTGCATTCTGCAGAAACATGCCTGACCTGATCATTTGCAGGTGTGACTTGCCATTATGTTTTCAACCTGTACTAGATAAACTTTAATTTCCCTACAAAAGCAGAAACCCCAGGGTGATGTTCTTATAACCTGCAGTCTGGTCTACAGCCTGTAATAAACACAAATATGCAACTGTCTGGGTCTCAACAGATAACCCAGGATTGTATGAGATCAACTTGTGCTAAATTGCTAGTTATTTTATTTTATGTTCATATCAGAGCATTAATCAGTCCGTTAGTATAGCCTAGGGGCATATAAGATAATTATATAAGAATTCCAGTAATTATTCTTAAACTGACCACCCAGTGTGCTATTATTCAGCTCACGCTACATCAAGTTTAGGTTTATAGCAGTATGCTGTTCTTGAGCTGTACTTTAGGTACAAGTGCTAGACTATTTGACTTCTTCGCTTACCCATGTCTGGAATCCTGCCAGTATCTAAAGTATGATAGTTATGATATGAAAATGTTAAGAAAATGTCATCTTCTTTTATGGTAAAAATAATATCACTTTTATACTTGAACTTTTTTTTACATCATTTAACAGGCAGATCTAGTTTGCAAGAGAGCTGGTAAATACAGCAGCTAGTTGGAACTGCAAAGATATTTAGTCTTGGTGACAAAAAATAATTTGAAACCTGTTTCTGGAAATAAGTCATTTTCACTAGGCGGGGGCTCGTTTCATTTGCAGGACAGAGAGTTGAATGACAAAATGTATCTGAAGATGGCGGTGAACCAATTTTTACAGTAATTTTGTGTCCAGTTTCTGCTGCCAGTGCAAATGCAGCAAGTTTGCCCAACTGTATGTTTATTGTAGTTCAAATTCAACAAATGCTGTGACCCACTGAATTTCCCAGCAGATACGGTATATAGCTGAACAGATGAGGAGTTCTGAACATCTCACTAGCTAATCTACCAGCATCTTGTAGTGCTGCACAGTAAATGATTAGTAGGTTTTGTTGTTCTCTTAGATTGTTATGGCAGCAAGTAATCAGCTGGGATGTCTCGCTAGAGTGATTGGCACCTGATGATTTTATATGACCAGATAGCGAGCTAGCTAGATAGACAGACAGGCAGATAGAAATGTGTCCTGTGGGAACCCCATGCATACAACCACATTTCTAGTCATTTAAGAGTCAAGAGTCGAGTCAAGAGTGAGTTTGTCATTTCATCCAAATACATTTGTACAGTACACAGTGAAACAAAACAACGTTCCTGTAGGACCATGGTGCTACACACAACATAGATGTACCAGAAAACAGACAAAAAGTGCAAGTGCAAAAACAGCATTGTCATTTGTTCAACTGTATTAAAACTGCCCAGTGCACCTCAAATTTTACAATCCACATCTTGTTTCAGAGGACTCTCATTTGTGTTTCCCTTCCTAAACTCAACCCCTGCCATCATCTCTTCTTTGACTGTAAGGAACGTGACAGTTGCAGAAGCTTTCAATGGCCTAGGCATGTTTTACACTGAAAGATGGGTGTCAGCTTCTTCCATCAGAAACCTTTTCAGGAATATGGATCTCAAAACAGTTTATTGAAAGACACAGACACAGAGCTTTATTATCCCTAGGGCAGGGATCCCCAACCTTTTGAACCTGTGAGCAACATTCAGAAGTAAAAGGAGTTGGGGAGCAACACTAGCATGAAACATGTTCCTGGGGTGCCAAATAAGGGCTGTGATTGGCCATTTTTAGCCTCTGTGAATTGTCAACCTACATTGAGGCTCTGTGTGGCAGTACACCTGGTTTTTATACAACCAAAACTTTCCCCCAAGCCTGGAATTCAAAAATAGGCTCCTGCTTTGAGGCCATTAGGAGCAACATCCAAGGGGTTGGAGAGCAACATGTTGCTCACGAGCTACTGGTTGGGGATCACTGCCCTAGGGTATATTGCAGCAGTTAAGCATAAGCTATTATGTAGCATTATGTAGATTGTGTAGTATGTAAATAATTACAAATAATGAGGTGTCATTACACAGGACCCTGGCTAGAACACCTATATACAAACACAGTTTGTTTGTTAATTTGTTACTTTGTTCATTGATCTGGAAAACTAACAAATTATGGACCTGAATGCAAAGAGTTAATTTAGACACAGCATGTCACAAGAAAGACACCTATATTATGATCTATAGCGATGGAAGCATGTTAAAGGGATGTTTTATATGGGCCAAGTCTGGGTCCTTGTCAGGATAGAAAAGACGATTAATGGATTACAGAAAACCCCTTGAAGGAAGTATGCTGTGATCTGTATTATATAACATCAAGATGTCCCCAAATCACTTTTACTCAACAGTGTGCATCTGTGTATAAGTAATTTACATCATCTTGTCACTTTTATATTAGTTCCTAAACTCCACTAAGACTTAAGTGCCCCCAACAACAATCTCCTATACTTACTCCTTTTCTTAATTGTAGCTCTTGTTTAGGCCTAACAAACAAATGAATTGGCATTGACCCCATATGAGATTGTCTAAAGATTGGTCCTATATGGAATACACAGGTAAGGAAATGGGACCAAGATACTCCCTTTTTTGTAAAATGATAATGCAATGGGAAGTGAATCATCATACCAACAACATCAGAGTATAAACTTTATTCTATAAAAAAAAGGTACATTGATTATAATGTGCTTATCCGTGGTAGAGCTGGATGAGATTTTAAACAATACATACAAATTGCAGCTGCTCGGTAACTTCCATCACTCTTTATTTTATTTCTACAAAAGAAAGATCATGTTCCTGCCCATTATTCCCTGAACTGCCAGGGCTACAGGGTTAATATTATATAGTGTGGATCATGTAAATTTTAGGATACAGCCATCAGAGGAGCAAGCCAAAATAGAATGAGAATGGAATTTAGAATTGCAATCCTTGGAACTTCAATACCTCAGTAAAGACACAGACCATTAAAATAGTCTTGTGTTTTTCTGTTTGACTTGTAAGGAATGTACTTTAAGCTGTAAAATTCACTTGGAGTCTCTTTTACATTAAAATATATTTTGGGGCATACATGTTTAGGATTAATGATTAGGTTTTTAGATTGCTTGTATAGTGCCACTAAATAAACAATCACATTTAAACTTACTATTTTGCATACCATGAATTATATAACAGTTGGTGTTCCTGACTGATACATACCTGGCAGGGATACTCCATTTTCCATGAATGGGTAGCAACATTATTCTCTGTCTACAAGTAAGAAATTAAAGGAGAAGGAAGGGTTAAAACTAAGTTAGCTCAAAAAGGCCTATATAAATACACCAGTAAAACAAAGTAATGTTACTCTGATTCCTCTGTCAAAAGAAACCAAATTTCTCTCCTTCTATTGTGTACACATGGGATTCTGTCTCAGACTACTTTCCTTCAACTTAAATCTCCAGGGCACGGGCTTCAGCATGCTCAGTTTGATTTCCTCTTCCGCTCCCTCCTCCTGTCCCTTCTGAAATCTGAGCGAGCAGGGAGAGACTCAGGCACTTTAGGGACTTCATCAATTTACTAACGGGCGCAGGTGTAACTTCGCTAGCGAAAGAGACAGACGCTAGTGCTCATTCGCACTCTATCGCCAGGCAAATTTTCGCTCTGGCGAATAGACGTTACTCCGCAAATTCACTAAGATGTGGATTTCACTGAACGTTACCTCTTTCACCAGACTTGCCTTTGCCAGCTCAGACCAGGCGAAGTGCACTGGAGTACATAGATCTTCCTCATTCTTCTGTTACTTACATCATATTTTTTAGTGGAAAAAGTTTCTAAGTCCAAAAAACGCTGGCGTCTTTTCCTTTTTTCAGAGTGATAGCCTGCAAAAGTCCTTAAAAATGTTTTTGGGTAACCGGTTCCCCCATACATTTTCTAACATATGGAACATTTACTATACAGTCGGCTCATGTGTAGGGCATTATAACAAATCTATTGTCTTTATTAATGTTGCCTTGACTTGTGTTATGTAATGTATTTGCTGCAACATATACGTCTATTCAACTTTAAATTTTCCGTCTTATGCAAATTAGCCAGAGCGAAGACCTCTAGGACTAGGATTTGCTCGCTTTGCCGAAGTAACGCTAGTGTTCGGTGCCCTAGACATAACTTTGCATTTTAGTAAATTAGCGATGTCTGAGCGAATTTTCCCCTGGCAAAGTGTAGCTTCTCCGCTAAGTGAATTTACCCCTTAAAATACATTGATATGTGGCTACAAGGGATCACAACACCTGTTTGTTATAAACAACTTTGTAACTTGCTGGAACTATACTGGTGATGATACTTTTGATGGGCTAATGCTAAAAATTTTAATTTGTACAGGTGGGTTTATTATTATGTTTTTTCATATGATAAATACTTGGAAAATAAGACTTTCTTAATTGCAGCATTATAGAGGACAAATACAAAAGAGGGGGGTTGTAGGTGCACCCCTAAGGCAAATTTCAAAATATTTAAGTATAATGGAAGTGCCACTGATCAGGCCAGTCAATCAATGTACATTCCCTGATGCCCTGACTAAGTAATTCAGTAAAAATGCAAGTGCATGTAATTTTAAAAACGGGTTTTTTTTGTTACAAAATTATCATAAAGTTGATAAGCCAACATACCACATCAAGGTAAACCTCACATGGTGGTCCCTAACTTGTTTACCTCTGGTCATAGTATAAAAGGTATTTTACCTCTCTGCTTATAATTGCATTACTTTGTATGAATATCTCCTGTGCCTTGGTTTCAACATGTGAGCTAAATTCTCCCCCGCTGACTACTTATGCGTCTTTTAAGAGGGAGAGACTTTTTTTTGAAAAAAATGTGATAGTAGAGAGAAATTAAAAGCAAAGCAAAACGTTATGTATAGTTGTACGTTAGTGTGTGTGTGTGTTTATGGTTGTGAGTGTGTGTGTAGTAGTGAGCAAGAAATGAAAGGAAAAATGTAGTGTGGAGTGTGATGGGTTGTGTGTATGTTTGTGCAGGAGTGTTACCTAGTGGCAAGTGCAGCAAATGTAATGAGTGTCTCTTGAGCATTGGTTTTGACATGGCTGTGTATAACTTTGTAACAAAAAAACCCCTGTTTTTAAAACTACATGCACTTAATTACTGAATCACTTAGACAGGGCATCAGGCATGCATTGATTGACTGGCCGGATCAGTGGCACATCCATTGTATTTAAATATTCTGAAATTTGCCTTAGGTGTGCATCCACAACCCTCCTTTTTTGTGATTATAGAGGACAGCCAATCTCTCCAATTATACAGGCAAAAATGTATATCTATCTATATATATATATATATATATATATATATATATATATATATATATATATATTATATATATATATATATATATTATATATATATGAGCACATGCACATTTGCGATCACATATCATTTTATATAGTTTTATATATGAATATTTTCAGTGTAATATCTCAATGTCATAGAGCTTCTGTTTGGTTCAGAGGTTGGGTTTATGATTAGGACATAACATATGTAACCTTATGATAACGTTTACTGAAGCACTTGGAGCATTTGCCTTGAAATGTTTACTGTAATTATCGCATTTGCCTCATAGCAAGGACTATGAGTGTTGCATTCATGGAACTCATGTCTGCTTTAGTTGGCGCACTATACAATTACAATATGCAATCAATACAGAGCTGTCAGATCATGTGTCAAAAGTTCCCCAGTTTGCACATTTGTATGCACACATAAGGTGGATTCCAGTGATAGCTGGCGTTGTTTGCTAACCAAGCACTTTCTGGCAGCACTGTATTAGCTAACCATTATGTACTGTACAATGTATGTCTTTTAGCCAAGGAAAGTAGAACAGTGTGGTGATCAGCAGTGGCATTATTAGAATTGCCTCAAAATTCACTTTATTGCTTTCAGGGCTTAGCTAGTTGACAATGATTTTTTGGGGGTAATCACCCATTGACAATGAAGTACGGACTAAGGATCTGACGAAAATTCATGTCAATAAAAAAGTTAATATTTATTTCAGAAATAAATATAAAGATTGTATACCACTTGTAAAGTTAAATCAGGTGCCTTGAACAATATAGTAGTATATAGTAGTGTTCTGTTCTGTTAGACATCCAGTCACTCCAGCCTTTATACATTACATTTTTGGCTAACTAACTATATTAGAAACATTTTGTATTTTGCAGAGCCTATCTATTTACCCAGTTTTTATTTTTACACTGAACTGTTCCTTTAACATAGTGTAACATACCATTCAAAAAAGGCCTATGGCTTAGTGCCCCATGTAGGCACAAAACTTAATTTACTCTATGTTAGAGGGTATTTGAACCTTTATTTAGAACAACGACAGCATCTACTGACTAAAGTTCAGTTTGTGCCGTCTCAGCTATACAAGAAATATACAAGTTACTCATTAGTCAGAGCACTATTGTCAATAAGTGTTTAGACCACAAAATTGTTATTCTTCCACTGACATCACATGGTCATTGTATTCCTGGAAGGGCTAATGCCTGTATACAGCAGTACTGTAGCACACTAGTAATTTCAAATATCTTATTCTTCATGTGAATCACTGCCATCTGTTTTTGCTCATTTTCTGAAAAGTCCTTGCCTCCAAAATATGCTGAAATACCTAATGATGCATGCTTTACTTTTCAACTAGACCAGAGATAGTCATTGCTGCTGTTTGAAATGTTACTAATGGGTCATAATGCAAAGTGCAGGTTGCAGAAATATGCTAATATGCAACAATTAATAATGTGATAGTAAAAGCCTTGCAGTGACATCCCTTGTCAGATTTGGCTGCAAATCATCAGTAGCTACTTCAGAGCTAACTTTTTGTAAGGGGCTTAGAGCACAACCAGTTTACAAAACAATTATGCCCAGCAGCAGGATTGTAGAAAAAGGAGAGTAGAGAAGCATAGACAGCATAATCCTAAAGTTGTTTTCAATGGTCTGCAGAGTTTTTATATAAATATTAAAGAGAGACAGGACTGTAGTGAATTTCTTTTATTGAGACCAGTAAAAGTGAAAGGCATCAGAGCTGTTCTGCTTGGTCCCCTGGGTGGTTTCATGTGCGGCTTGAATCTGGATTCTTTTCACATGATTGTCAGGGGGAAAAAAGGAGTTATTTTTTGTAATATACTTTACAGAAGCCGAAGAGACACATGGTGGCACTTAGCAGACACTTTTATGGTGCTTGTGTCCGCTGTTTTGTTGTGAATCTCTCTGTGCGTGCACAATTGCAGTGGAAGTCACACAATAATAAAGAAATGCATGAAGCACTGGTATGCTCCAGACAAGAAATGAGCAGTTGCTATTCATTTCTGGTCTTTTAATTAAGAGTGCCACAGAGCTGCCATTTAAAGAATAACAGATGTATACACACGAGCAGATAGCTCCTACAGCCAAACTCCTTTAAACACTCTGATCCTTGCGACCTCAGGAGTCTAGAAGGCTCAAACCTTACAAGTACATAGGTGGTTATTTTGATATGGTGAAAGGATTGCTGACACAGTTTGAAATTAGTGTGTAAAGAGATCATTTGCTATTTAGAGTGTGTGGACATCTACACACATCTATCCTGGTGACATACATATTTCACAGCTATAAAGCAACAGTGTAACTTGAGTATAACATTTTATTTGGGGGGAACATATCTTAGAAAAAGATAATTTTTTGTTCAGTGATATTGCTACAGGTTTCTTTTGCTCTACTAACAAACAGGCATACATATATCGCATGGACACAGTACAATATGTATAACAAAGCCCTCTTTAGCTGCTGAAACTGTCTGTATTTGTAGGTAACCTTTATATTTTTGGATAAAACCTAATGTACAGCACTATATATTAGGCTGTAGTTTTATATGTACTTGCCAGTACAGGTATGGAGTATATAAGCCAGAAATCCATTAGAGTTGCAGTTGAGTTTACACCTGTGTCTAATTCCAGGAACAATACATATATCGTGTATGGCAAACATGAAGCACTATGCCCATATACCAGGTCTTATGAGACATACAAGCCAAGTCGCATGTGAAATTATTTTTAGATAAGTGGCAATGAAGCTGTAACAGAACAATAGCTCAAGGGCTGTTGGCTATATACCCATATTTTGCTATCTATATGATTTGGGGCATAATTAACTCACTCTCCAGCATGGGGAACCCCATAGCTAGTCTAACTAAGGCCAGATGGGAGTTGTAATTCATTAGGAACTTTAGAAACACAGGTTGGCCATCCCCACTTAACATATTTCTTTTATTAGGTGTCAAACTGCACCCCCTAAAACAATGTTAAAACCGCCATTCAAAATATAAGATATTTTTTCCATTTGGTCTGTTTCTTTACATGACGCATTTGGTAATTACCCAGACCCTGCTGTTATTTTATGAAAAATTACGCTTTTGATATTATTGTCAGCTGTCCAAACCACAGTGTATTTTTCCCTTCAGTCATTAGCCTAACAAAAAGTAAATGTAGGAGTGTAAACTGATTCTGTTTCTCCTGTTTACAGTGCAACATTTTCTCAGTAGCCACTTGTCCTTGTAACCACTTGTGAAAGCAGTTATACTCGTTTTATTCCAAGAGGACTTGATATAGTTTAGCATTTGTATCGGGATTTATACTCCTGTTAAATTGAAGTTCAGAAACCCAACTATTCCATTAAATATTGCAGAACATTCTATAGGGGGAATAATAATAGGCATGTTAGTGTGCAAAAATAGAGAAGCATCTTTATAGAGGTTGTGTCAAATATTTTTCACTTATATAAGTGTAATACAAAGGAAAATAATTTGCCTAAGGCAACCTTGGGCCCATTCATAAAATGATGTTGTATTTAAATGTTCAATTGAATATACAGTATATACTTTGTATGCAGAATATATCCTTGATACATTTTTGGACACAAAATTGATGTGAATGGAATTAGTGCATAATATGTATTTTGGGTTTTGCTTGCCCACAACACCCCCTGCTAAATAGCCCTTGGAATGATGGTTCCTGGCCTTTTTTTATCCGTGAGCAACATTCTGATTTAAAAAGTGTTGAGGAGCAACACAAGCATGAGAAATGTCCTTGGTAGTGCAAAATAAGTGCGGGTAGCCGTATGGACTGTCAGCCTACAGGAGGCTCTGTTTGGTAGAACAGCTGTTTTTTAAGCAACCAAAAATTACCTCCTAACCAGTAATTGAAAAATAAGTACCTGCTTTGAGGCCACTGGGGTCAGTAATTGAAAAATAAGTACCTGCTTTGAGGCCACAAGGGGTTGGTGAGCAACATGTTACTCAAGAGCCACTGGTTGGAGATCACTGATTTAGCAGAAAAAATACAGTACTAGATTTGTTGGGCAGATTATTTGACAATGGTGGCAGAAATGGTTGAGAAACTGAGATGATCAACTCTGCAAAAGGCTACAGATATGAGCATCAGTTAAAAAAGTAATTGAAATATTATAGATTCCATGTGAAAAATGTTACAGCTGGGGTCCCATTCTACTGTTAATTTTACATCAGCGGTAGGAACGCTTTTGGAAGGGGTAATAAGGGGTAAGATACCTGAATATTTTGTAAATCCTAATTCTGTAAGTTTGTGCAAGGATCATGCATAATATATGTTGCCAGGCTAATATAATTGCCTTTAAGATATATGTCAGGTTTGCACACTTAGAAAAAACTTTTTTCTTAGACACGGGTGGTATCACAAAACAAACTTTTTACTGTTGAAAAGATCAATTTTGCAGTTACAACAATGTTTGCAACAAGAACATCAGCATATCTAACAATGATATACTACATACCACCCAATGGTATGTACAAGGCAGAAAGAAAGCAACAAGGAGCGGATACACCTGCGGAAAAATGAGAATAACCCCAACGTTTTGGCACAGCAGCCTTTGTCAAGAATCCCCTTAAAAGAGTCTTTTGAAACGATCAGTTATTTCCATAGTAAGGTTACTTCGCATTGACATAATCTAATGACATGGTATTGTGCAGGTGCAGATCTTCAGCAGATCACCCAGCATCCAAAGGGAACAGTCTCTGAAAAGTCAGACAAACTGTTCAGTGCAGAATTCCTCTTTGGCTATTTTTAGCAATTATCAGACTGCAAGTGATCCAGGATTTAAATCCTAAAAGTTTATTTTAACAATGGAACAGAATACTCACAATGGCATATTCTACCCAAGAACAAGCTGCCTACTCATTTTAACAGTTTGGCATTGCACTGAAAAAAATTCTAAGGGTCAGGGGTTCTGTGCAGCAGGGTAATGTATGTTCTCTTGTTGGGAGCACCATCATTACAACTGGCATAAGACTATATTTTAATGCAAATGGAGGCATAATACTAAGCAATTTTATTTAGCAAGTAATGGGTAGAAATTAAAGGGTTAAGGCAGCCTAATTTAAATCATAGCAGGCTCTGGCTGGCATAAAAGTACATGCTGATGTAAAGGATGCATGGGCAAGTTCATGCAAATGAGGCCAACATGTGTGCTTTTGCTGGGAGACCAAGGCAAGGTTCAGACAGATGGCTCAGCTTAGCGGGAAAAGCCTTCAAATCCAAAACATATTGACAGAGTTATTCAGTGAGTGTGCCAAGAACGTCTGTTCCTTGACAGTGCAGGAAGTGAGGTGGCAGGGCAACAAAAAACAATATAGGTGACCTGAACTGACAGGCTATATGTTATTTCGTACAACTATTAGTTATTACTTCATAAACTTAACAAGAATTAATGTCAGTCATGTATGTTCTATACAATTCTACATGCAAAGATCCATAATGCATACCTTATCCGGAAACCCGATATCCAGAAAGCTCCAAATTACGGAATGGCTGTCTCCCATAGACTCCATTTTATCCAAATTATCCAGATTTTTAAAAATGGTTTCCTTTTTCTCTGAAATAATAAAACAGTAGCTTGTACTTGATCCAACTAAGACTTCAATAATGCTTATTGGAAGCAAAACCAACCTTTTGGGTTTATTTAATGTTTAAATGAATCTCTAATAGACTTAAGGCATGAAGACCCAAATTACAGAAAGATCCGTTATCTGGAAAACCCCAGGTCTCGAGTATTCTGGATAACAGGTCCCATACCTGTATTACCCTATAAATAGGGTATATATATTTCCTCAATGTAGAGCAGCATTAATTTCAGCGCCTTCTTGCATGGGACATATAAAGTCTATTATTGTTGGCATTTATTTAACGATACAATATATGATACAATTATTTTTACATCTACTGTATTTGTTCTGTGCACAGCAAATTGTTCATATTCAGCAATATTCAAAATTCAGCAAGCAACAACAAAAGCCATGCTAGTAACAGATATAGAGCCTGGAGCCTAAATGCCTTCTTAATCATTATTTCATCTGTGTGCCACCTGTAGATCGGTGCTAGGTTTAGGCCTTCATCCACTGTGGTACAATGAAAAATTATCAGAGTACAGTGAGCCTAGATAGCAAAACCTAGATACATAATTTGTGGGTAAAACAAATAATTTCAACATTTCAAAGGCTCATGCAAACTAGTTCAATGCAAAACTTTTTTGATTACAGGCAGCATTACATTTCTAGTAAATGAGGCTATGCCTTCAGACTGTCATGCTATAAATGCTATTTCACAGCTGTATTATAATCGTCAGTCTTGGCATACAGTATTTTTTTACTAAAAAGATAATAAGTACTTTACAAACTATTATTACAATTTTGTTTGCAAGTACAGAAAGCAGCATTTAGTTATACAGTATGTCTGACCCTCACCAGAATGATGCAGCTACTACATAACATTGCGACACACCCAGTACTTTTTGTAACTTGCATCCCTGCTTGTATAATGACACCTTGTGATATGCAGCTTTACTGGTGCTGGAAGAGGGATGCTTAGTAAGCCCTTCTGTTAAACAAAATCAGAACTATAATTTCCTAGAGATCTACTTGTTCCATTAGCTGTATTCCTTTAGTTTCCTAGTTTCCTATGGGTACTCCGGTTGTCTCCCACACTAGAAACATGTATGCAGGTAAACTGTCTCTTTATAAAATTGGCAATAGAGTGTGCAAATTGCTTGTAAGATCATCAGTTAATAGTGCTGCCCTAATTCTGCAGAATTCTGCACTGCACTGAAATCTGAAATATTTAATTTAAGCAAACTGTTTTTTTTATCTTTAATTTTGAAATCTGACATGGGGCTAGATATGTTGTTTGTTTCCCAGGTACCCTCAGTCATGTGACTTGTGTTCGTATAAACTTCACTCTTTACTGCTACACTGCAAGTTGGAGTGATATCACCCCCCCCCCCAGCAGCCTATTGACAGAACAATGGGAATGTAACAAGCAGTGTCGGACTGGGCCGGCGGGACACCGGGAAAAACCCCGGTGGGCCCCGGGCTCTTGTGGGCCCCGCCGGCCCAGATCCGCTACTTAGTGGGGCGGCGCGACCCCACTTTGTTTGGGGTCGCGGTAGAATACAATGGCTGCGCATGCGCACAAACGCGGCGCCGCGCGCATGCGCACAAACGTGGCGCCGCGCGCATGCGCACAAACGCGGCACCGCGTTTGTGCGCATGCGCACTAGCCCCCCTGCAGCACTCCGGAGCGGCAGTGGCGGCTGGAGGGGGCCCTGGGGCAGTAGCCCCGGTGGGCCCCATGCCTCCCAGTCCGACCCTGGTAACAAGATAACAGCTCCCTGATAAGATATGAGAATAGCACTCAGTAGTAAAAACCCAAGTCCCACTGCAACTCCCTCCAGTTCTATTGTGAAGTATTGGCTGTTTCTGAAAGCACAGGATTAGGCACAATGACCAAAGATGGCTGCCAACACACCAATATTACAGCTAAAACAATATATACTTGTTGGTTCAGGAATACAATTTTATATGGTAGAGGGAATTATTTGTAATGTAAACATGTAATTTAGAAATAAAAACTACACCATAAAAATCTTGACAGAATCCCTTTAACTATTCAGTGACTCTTAAGAACATAAGTTATTCTGCGCATGATTCAAATACAGAATGAGTGGCAACAGCCATCATATGTAAATTAATCCTCATTGATCCATTCTAATGGTGCAGTGCCAGATAGATTATAGATTACATCAACATTTCTGAGATGGAATATAGGCCATACCCAATTAAACAGAGACATGTCCTTTTCTACTCGATACCCTATCCACATTTCAGCAAGTCCTCCGTGTATTAACATTGTTAATACAAAAGGGGCCAGGGGACCTACGTCACTTTCCCCTCTGTTTTCCCCTATTTTTCAGTAGGTCAGTTATTAGGATATTAATGATCCATTGGTGTCTTGATCTTTTTTAAGAGAATTGCAGTTTTAGTAACTCAGCAGTAATATAATATTATTTCGTTATTCGTCTTTTTGTAACATAACCCTACTTAATTGCTGCAACATTATTTTAGATTTTAATGTTAAACTCTCTGTAAAATAGCATGCTTTTAATATAGCAACAGATTATAACAGCTTTGAGGCTGTTTAATTACAGATTTTATGATGTTTGAAACTTGGATATAAAGCAGGTTGCAAGCATCTTCTCAAAGCCAGAGTGATTACTACAGCATTATTTTTTTTTCTTCACTGCCCAAATAAGTCTCGGCAAAGTGAATGTATAAACCAGATTCCAGGCCCCTCATATGTTATTGTTGGACACTGAAGCCATTTAGGTTGTTGAAAAGTTGACAATAATATTTATGTGTTCTTGGGAATAACCTCTGACTGTAGGTCATAAAACTTGTGGGCATGTTTAATTGGGGGTGGGGGGCTTTTGTGATACAGGTGTTGGACACCTGCATTTTGCATTTCATTTATTGTAAAGGGAATAAAATGTGAGGTTTGGCTTCCTAAAATATTAGGTTCTATTCTCCCCTCCTGCAATTAAGCCAAAGTCACGCATTTTCCCAGGTGCAGTAACCCATAGCGACCAATAAGCAACTTATTTAACAGCAAATAACTTGTTGGTTGCTATGGGTTACTGCTCTTGGGCAAAATTAAAATACATAGGTGGGTAGCCACAGGTTACTTTCAAACAGGTTACAGGTTTTAAACAGGTTTAGTAGTAGTATATACATAGTAGAAAGTAGAGGGACAACATAATATCAGGCTCATAATTTCTCCAGGTCTGCAAATCCATAGCAATCATTCAGATGTTTACTTTTAAACAGGAGATGAGTAAATGCTACAAATTAATTGGTTAAGTGGAGTAAATTGTGAGAAATAGGTAAGGCAAAAGCAGATATGCATTTGAATAGAGCACTTTATGACTATGCATCATGCTATCATTTTCTTATTTAAGTCTATGATTTCTATTTTGGGGATGTCTCTTAAAGTCAATCCTTAAAGTCAGTACCATGACAAATCAGTCAGGATGTTCAGAAGTGTAAACATGTGTTAGGGTGTAAGCAAGCACTTGGATAGCCTGCTAATCCCTACAAATACCGACATCCCAATGATAAACACTATAAATCTCCCATCTAATCCTACAAGCTACACCGCACGTGCTGAAATCTTGAGTTAGGAATTATATTTTGTCATCCCAAAACCACTTGCATTGTGTCTCATAAGACAGGGAAAAAGCAGGGAGGAGAAATATGGCAACTGATGAATGAACATGATTTTCATAGCTGCAAATTCATTAGAAGTGTTGATTGCTTTTCTTACTATGGAATAGGGCAGGGAGGAAATAACTCTACAGTAACTCTGCCTGACACTTCCTCACGCGGTTTTGTTTATGACAAATTATTTTTTTAACTCTTTATTGAACAGCTGAATATATATCTGTAATGTTAAAGGGCAAAGGGCTCATTTACATTTGCATGGGCAGTGAGCAAAGTGCACTTGTCCCCACAGTTGACCAATCGACCCGTTATTAACCTATTGGCACTGCTATTAGAATAGTTTAGTCATACCATTGAAAAATCAAAAAGAATGTCATTAGTATACTTTTAAGATGTTTATGGACCAGACTCTTTAATATGATGCCCCACAGAAGTGCACTGTACATCAGCTTGATTACAGATTCAGTAGAACCAATCTATAAATTGCTACATTTCTGGGAATCTTTCCAACTAAATAATGCAGCACTGTTAGATGCCAGGTTCTGCGTAGACAGGAAAAAAAGAAAGTTTTAATATATTTTTTACAAGAACACTCATCAACATTAAAGTTTAATGCATTTCACTACATCAATAAAAAGGAACCGAAGTTAAACAGATATATGTTTAATTAAAACTATACATTGCAAGTTCTACTCTGCACAGAATGGGGGAAATTTGTTAGAAAATGTGTAAAAAAAGGCTACAGATATTTTCCAATGCAAAGCAATAAGTATGGTTTTAAAATAACCCTTATCCATGTTGTGATGAATGATTATAAACTGTGACAAAATTGTAGCACATTTCCAGCACTGCAGAATACATTTTATTTCAATGGCCTTCTATGGTAAAATGTATTTGGATACAGTATATTTTGTGACCATTTAATATTGTATCCACTATTACAGATAATTAACATTTACTAAGGAGTAAAGATGTATGGATTTCCCCAAAAATGGTCCTTCTCAATCCAACACAGCCCAGGCTAAAGAGGGAATTTAATAACCCATGCCCGATTCAAATCCTCTAATTAATTCACCAAAGAGATCAAATAAGGGAAGGCTCTCTGGTAATTATATTGGAGGGGGCAGGAAATTATAACACGGCCTTCAGGTTGTCACACATATGTTTACTATTAACATCTTATTACATAAGTACAGAGTCCAAATGCATTTCTACAAGTCAGAGCATTCTACCCAACATTTAAACCTGATACACATCAGTTAAGGGTATATTATTACTTATGTTAGCTAAGAGGTCAAAACAAGAAAAAATGAGTTTTATAGAAAAAGGTTTCCAGGTACTAGACTTTGGAGTTGTAAGAATGGCAACAACAAAAGACAAAACAAATCAACAGCAGAATGGTATTTATTTACTGTCCATTCTTGCCTTTCTATAATACAGAACTAAAAGGAAGGCTTAGAACAAACATTTCTTTGCTGATACAAGACAGTGCTCAGTGTGACAGATGACATATAGTGTAGATACAGATTCCTTATGGATCATTGATATGGTGTTTCACATTACCAGGAACTACCATGTCTGTTAATAAAAACTGTAGCTAATGGTCAGAATATCCTTGCATTCATTTGTATTTTTTGTGCTCATAGTTTTACTTATAAGGAATACAATATCTCCTGTTTCCAAATCTAAAGATATTAGAAGTTGCCAAGGAGATCAATGGCCATATAAAGTGACAAGGCCCAAACATGATAACTTTAAACAGATCAGATGTGACTTCTAATATCCTTATATTTTAAAACAGGAGTACATTATTTGTTAAATATACAAGTTTCAGTGAGTGATGTGATAAATTACATCCATTTGATGCCTTAGGCTAATGGCAGACGGGGCCTGAATTCAGCAATTATGCTGGCTTCTGCTTCCTTTCTTGCCTAAACTATAAAAACATTGCTTTGGCCCAGGTGTAGGCGCACATGCCAGAATTTGGCACAAAAATGCAAACCTTGACTTTTCTGTGTCAAAATCCAGCATGTGTTCTTGTACCCGGGCTGATGCAGTTGTTCGTGTCCAGGCAAGGAATGAAGTGGATAACAGCATACAGGCAAATGCTCTACCTTTGTATTTCCACAGACTGAGATCAGCTCCTGCCTTAGCCATATTAGAAAACCAGAAATAGGTTTTACTGCCAGTTTGCAGAGGAAATTATTTTTAGTGCTTTGAATTCAAAACATTTTAGCAAGTTTTAGGTATTTAGCTGCTACAACACACTGACTGATGAGCTTCCAACTGATGCACCAGTTGCAATAAATATATAATTAATAAATAAATAAATATTTAAATATTTCTCAGAAACTGATGCTTTACAAGCTCTTGTTATTAAAGTGTTGACTTGCGATGAACATTAATTGTAAACATACTGCTAATGAATCCTCAAACAAATTTAAAACAGATTTTTCATTATTTTCTATCTGTAAGATCTTTACAACTCCTGTCTAAGTGTGTCAACCCTTCCAAGTCTACACACATGCACACAAGCACACAAGCACACACACACCACCACCATTACTTCCGAAATGTATGCTTCCAGCCAACTGGATCAATTTTATTTTTCCCCATCAACAAATATATAGATATACTTTTATACCTTAATACAAATATCTTATCGACGTTAGAATGTGGAATGTGCTCCACTGTTTATGTACAAGAATCTCCTGAAATCATGCACTAATCCTAGCTGGGTGGTGGTAAGTTTAAAATCATTCACTTATTAACCAATTAACTTTTTAAAATACATTTGTTCTTCAAACAGTTTTTGAAAATGAACACTTTTCATACCCTTACTATGTATGTATATAGATACTGCATACATATACAGTATATGTATGTGTGTACACAGAGAGACATGGCTTCCCCTTTGGTATTTGCAGCTTCAGATCATTCATTCATTTGGTTCCCTTCTTTGCTGCTTAAAGCTGTAAAAAAAAGGAGTAGCAAATATTTCCAAATTGTGGGGCTGGCCCCATGAAAGAACTAATGTTGGTGGGTGATAGTGTTGGCTCAGTAGTTAGCACTGCTAGCCTGCAGTGGCGAGGTCCCAATTCTGACCTGGACAGTACTCCATTTGATGAATGATGAACAATTTCTATAAAGCACTAGATAAAGAGTAATAATAATAAAGGGTAAAAATATTTTATTCACTCATTAAAGAAGTCAGATGTTTGTATGGGGGATGGCTGCTTCTATTAAAGCTTCACTTTCCTAAAGTTGAATTCAATATATATGCACTTTTGAATGTTATTGAATTCAGCTGAAAGATAAATATCAGATTTCAGAGAAAAGGGTTGAACCGGATACAAGTACCATTTATTTTTCAACCTCAACTAAAAAGTTACTGTGTTACAAAAATGGCACTTTTCGCTTATGGAAGTTGCTTTTTTAATATATATACTCCATCTCCACCTTTTAATCCGGCTCGGAGCTGTCATGAGTTGCAAGCAGAAGTACTTCATTTGGAACACTGCTTACTGTGACAAACAATGGTCAATAGACATTCTGAAGACATCATCAATGACACTGCAGAATGTTCACTTCCACCCACTGACCATTATAGATAAAAGCAGAATATCCTTAGTGATGATTCAGTCATGTTATGTAACCCTTCCTAGAGCTTCTGTAGTTGTTTCCATTTAGCAACAGAATTGCTCATTGCCATAGCATGAATAGTGTGAATCAGCTTTAACACTTTTGCTATGAGTAATCAGACAATAGTTTTACTGTCGTTCAATGGCCAAGTCTCTAGGCATGTGTAAAGGTCCAGTGACAAAAAAACAAATATGAAAAGGATTTGTTTATAGATTGAAATATTACATCTAGCAAGTACTAGTAAAATTGGTTATTTCTGAAGAGCAGAAAAGACCAGCAACTATTTCAGAGATATATAAAACTCTTAAATAAAGATATAACATATAAAACTGAGTATAGTATAGAATTTTTTTTTTTTAACTTGGGGGGTTAATGTAAGGCTACAGTGCTTTTAAGATTTGTTTAAACTTATAAAACAGAGAACTGTACACATACACAAACATGCATACAAACCAATGCACACACATCTACATAGATACACACAGAAACCTCAGCAATAATAAAGTCAGAATTCACTGACCAATTGCTATAGTAGTGTTCACAGTGTGGTGTCAACCATTCATATTGCATTCATTAGAGTATTATATCCTTTTGGTCCTCAGTCTTTTTATCTTTTTGTATAATTTTGTGATGAGAAAGGAACAGAAGTACAAGCAGGTAAATATAATATCCTCCAAAAGTGTATGTAAATGTTCACTATGTAGAGGTAGAGAGTATAGAGATGAAGCCACTTGGATTTGTGAGTTAAATGCGTCATGACTCAGAGTTAATTGAAGAAACTGTGTTATCTAAAGTTATCTTATCTCATTTAATGCATTTAACCTTTTCATTAGCATACCAAAGCACCATTGTTCACAATGGTGAATGCTTTAATTAGATGGGATGTTGTGACACAGTTTTCTGTGTTAAATGAGATAAATGGGATATCTGTGTTTAGTTATTCTGTGTCAAACAGACAAACCAAAGTGGCTGCATCTGTAGGTTGCCATGATTATTCTAAATTACTACAATTATTAATATTATTAATAACAAGGTTTTATAAAGCTCCATATTTATCAGCATTATAAATATGAGCTAAGCATATACATCAAAGATATCAAATAATCCAATATATTAGGGATACACAAATCCAGGGTTTGGTTCAGCCTTTTTCAGCAGAATTCAGGCGAATACAAGTGCCTGGCCAAACCGAATCCAAAAACTCATGTGACTTTTCATCACAAAGACAAGGAAGTCAATCCGCGCATGGTTCTTTCCCCCCTTGTTTCCCTAATTTACATATGCCAATTAAGGTTTGCATTTGGCTCGGTATTTGGCTGAATCTATCACAAAGGATTTGGGGTTTGGCTGAATCCTAAAATAGTGGATTCTGTGCATCCCTATAATATATAGGATTTGTGCAAACACAGAAGGTAAAGAGGGAGGCGAGTGGTGCAAAGTGAGGGTTTGGGGTTTTTAGCAAAGATACTCTAAGTTTTATGAAGATAAGGAGTATATTTTAAGATACTGATGGAACATGTATGAGAATTCCAGATTAGTGGAAGAAGAAGAAGATATATATATAGATGTAGACACATCTATACATCTGTGGGTGAGAACTAAATATGTCAAGAGTAATTAAGGGGGGATTATATCCCATGTCAACATGATTTCATTGAATAGAGCTTGTATTGAATATAATATATTATATATAGTGATGGGTGGCTAAATTCGGCAGACACGAATTTGAGGCAAAAAATCCACCCGTCAAAAAACATTTTCGCTCGTCAAAATTATTCAAACGCCCGTTGACTTTAATGCATTTGGACCAAATAGTCGTGCTTATTAAAGCACAATTGCGTCAAAATCGACGCACATCAAAATTATTTTGGCGCCCATTGACTTCAATGCGTTTCGCTAATTTTTCGGCACAGATTCGCCCATCACTAAATATAACATTTGGCTATTTTTTAATCATGATAAAAATCAGTGTTTGTTATTTCTTGAGGAAATCATTGCAAATAGAGAAGTAAAGCTATTCTATGTTTAGGCATTATAAAGTAGATTGATAGATTACCACATCACAGATTATCCACCTCTTTTATCTGAGCTCTGGTAATTTAATAATGTACCTCACAAGGTCAAAGCATGGAGTAGCTTCAATTTTCCTGTGTAGTTTAAGAAATAAAAACAATATACTTTTTTGTAATTGAAACAATAGAGAAAAAGTGTGTTCAGCATAAACTCTATTTTATGAACTCATTTGGAAAGGGGATATACTGTCCCATTAATCAGCCTATTGCAGTTGCCATGAAGCAATGAAATAAGTGTTTACATTGTACTGGATGATAATTTGTTTGACTGAAGACTGCTGTGGCGTTCTCCAGTATGCTAACGTGCAGCTGGTAAAATCGAATATGGAACACCAGAGGAGCCAAAAGCTGTCTCCTTAGTGTTTTATTGTGGCTAGAAAGTATGCCCCCACTGTTGTTTAGTTTTAGCCTTTTACATATGGGTGCATATTCATAAGAATATGAATACTCCGCATGTAGTTATAAACATGGAGGAACTAACTTGCTCAAGGAGCCAAACTCTCTGAACTAGGCTGACCTTTGATTGTTGTCAAGTCTCTGTACTTTTGTTTCTCAGTTTACATTGCTTATACATTAAAGTATAATTCACAAATGTAATTTAATGAAGTAATGGTGTCCCTTTAATCTAGAAACAACCACCTAACCAGAGTCCCAAAGAAGCTGTGAAATGCATTAGTATATCATGTGGCTGTTTGGCGCAGTGGATACTAAAATAGTGATGAGTGTCATACCGAAAAGAGATAGAGAGGTGGAAGATAGAGGCTCTGTTACAAGTTAACATACTGTTCCCTATACTGTCTCTCTATCAAGTCATATGTCTATTTTCCTTGTTAGCCACATTGTTCCTTTGCAGAAGTTTTGAATAATTCTGTTTTATTGTTCTTCATACCTTGTGGATAATGCAATACTTTATTTTCTGTCATGTCATATCACTTATTTTCTTTCACTTATTATTAACTTAAAATTGATAGGGGAAAGATAAATAGAAAGTATTATTATAATAACTATATCCAAGTATAAATTCTCTGATACGTTTTCACCAATCACATCTGTGTCCACTCCTTAGTGAGCGTGTTTTCAACCTTACACTATGTTTCTGGTGTTGTAAAACTCTGCTTTCCTTTGATCACTGATTATTGATTAACTGGTATCAGGCTTTGCTTTTCCCAATCAGCTGCTTATTGACTATTGGCGAAAGACTCCAATACATTGTAAAAAAAAAAAAAGAAAAAAAAAAAAAAGAAAAGCCATGCAGCTTAGAAAAACCACCCATTGAATGCAATGTTTTTTTCAGTTTTGGAGACTTTTTTTCATTGAAACGACATAGGACAGATTTGCCCATCACTGCTGCCTGTGTATTCAGAAACTAGCCTACAGGAAAACATTGTACTAATATTTTCAAAGTGCTAATATTTCATAAGTGCTATTATTAAACAGTGCAGATGGACAAGACAAAAGACACTGGACTATCTGCAACCAACACCGAACATTCCCAAAAACCAAGAAAACAACCCTGCATGTACCTGCTAATTGTAACTTCCATTCTAAACATGCTTTATTCTCTATTTCTCCTTTTTGCACTCTCATAGTTTGTAAAACCTAAAAATCCTACTCTCGCCTAACTTTTCTACCCTTCCTATTGCTGCCTGCTGGAGATATCTCTTCCAACCTTTGCCCTCACCCCATCCCATTTCTGCTACAATTAACTTCCTCTTCTCTACTGTGTAAATATATATGTTGGGACCTATAGGGTAAAAGGAGAACTAAACCCTGAAAATGAATATGGCTAAAAATGGCATGTTTTACATAGTGAAATTATTGCACCAGCCTAAAGTTTCAGCTTCTCAATAGCAGCAATGATCCAGAACTCCAAACTTGTCAAAGTAGGAGTCACCATCTTGGAAAGTGTCTTAAACTCACATGCTCTGGAAGATGATGCTACAGTGCTGATTGTTAAATTCGAATTGCACCAGTTTCTGCACCAGCCCTATATTGTGACATTTATATTCTATGTGTGTAGGGGATCAGATAAATCCTTCTCCTGTTTCTGTCTGTGACATCATCCAGCCCAGTTACAGGCTGGAGAGCCATCCAATTGGCTAGGTACCCCAGTGCATCCTTGGGAGAGAGGGAGTGCCTGACTTTGGAGCCATTTGGACAGGGTTTCCGACAGAGCTTAATAGGGGTTGTAGAACATGTTTGTGTGAGACTGTCTAGTGTAGAGTAGCTGCTGCATCTGAAGTACAGAGAGCGCCCTTCCTGTTCCCTGCAAGCTGCTAGAGACTCAGGAGGAGAAAGATGCCACTGGTGAAATTGATCCTGCTGCAGAGCTGACTGTAATCTCCAGTATAACTGCCTTTGAGAGCACGCCGGTGAGTGAGCCACTCAAGGGAGGATACTGGCAAGGATACAAACGTGGGGCCCGAATTTGAGGACAGGTCTTGTACATTTACCTGCTACGTGGGATCGGCTGCTAAGTTTCAAAGGGAGAGGTACTTTTGGGAAAGGTAGCACTACCTGGGATATATGAGCTCTGGGGAAGGGACATTCTATTTGAACTGAACTGTGTGGTTATTAACCCCTTACAGAGGATTGGGACTTTGATAATAAAAAGGACTGTGTTGGAGAAACAGACAGGTACCTAAGTGTGAGTTAGGTAGGTCCCACGTGTCCCCAGTGCAGGAGTGCATTGTGTATTAGATTGCCCATGTTCTTTCACTACTGTTTTATATAAAGTTTATATTTGTTTCATTTGCAAACGGTGTGTTTTATTTTTCCTAGTGGAACCCCCCTGAGGTGTGTTCCATAGGTGGAGGCACTACACTGTAAATTCCAGTTCCCAGTACTTTTCATATGCAAAAGGGACTCAGGGCCCCTGGATTGCCAAGGGTTAATTGCTATTTAAAGAGACAGTAACCAAATTAGGGTTACATGTGTACTATATATTTTGAGTTGGTCCCTAAGCTCCGTAAGTGACAGCAGCACAGAGCATGTGCAGTGAATCAGCAGATAAAAGGATGGGGAGCTACTGGGGTATCCCCTAGAACCTATAGAAATCCCCTATACGTTCCATTCCCCTAGTTGCCTATAAGCCTTTGTATTTATGCTACCTTATTCACATATCTATGTTATTGGCCCAGGGATTTAGTGATTTATTCCTGTCACACTCTAATATAGCGATTGGAATGGGGTGGTTCTTGCTCTTTGGCCTCCATCTCCTAACCCAGGTGGATGTGTCTGGGGAGCCTGGAGAAAGTTCTGTCCTAGTGGGACAATACTTTTAGTGATAGTCATGGAACAGGGACCACATGAAAGAGGTTTCATTAGATACAGGACTAGTTTTGCTAGGAGAATGTTCTAGAAATGTGATATAAGGCAAGCAAGAGAGAGAAGTCATGTGCAGTTCCTTGCTTGCAGCAGCCTGTGTGCCGTAAATATTTTCTAAATTGATTGAATTGTGAGGTGGCCGAACCTCTGCCATTGAGCACCAGACATCGCATCTTACACTGGGTGTGCGAGAGCCAGCTTTTGTTTTACATTAGAGAAGTCATGTGCGCCATCAAGCTCTCCTTTAGGCATAATTAAATTAAAGGGAACACAGAGCTGAAGGGAATTCAGGCTTAGCATATTGCTGAGCAAATTACACTGGAGGGGATGCCTAGCTGGTAGCCTTAAAGGCTCTCTCAAGGACATTTGTATCCAGGCCAACATTTACCTACCAAGCGTCATATCCTGATGAGGGGAGGTTGTACCCCCTGAAACGTTGATATGATATTGTTGGTCTGATTTTACTACTACCTCATTGATCTGTGAGTAATAACCATGCGTTGTGGTTTTCAATAAAACCATTTTATTTTTTTTGTTTGCAATAACTTCTGGTGTTCTATTTTTTACACAGTTGCAGAAATGTGTTGTGGCATAATACCTTCTTCCTCTATTTAGTGAGGATCCATCTGAGTGACTCATGTACTACTATTGCTAGCTGGAAAGGCACTCTATAATAACATAATTATACATATACATTAAAGAAACTTCATTTCTACATAAAAAAACACTGTTCATCTTTATTGTGCCCTCTGGAATGCACACCTACAATAGGCTGACGCAGCCGAAGGAGGGCCTAACTTTTGGCATCCCCAAGTATAAAATGACTTTCCTTCTCCTTTAATGGTAACTATTTTTGTCTTATTTTCTACGAATAAACTCACTACACTAACCCCCCTTTTACCATCTTTGATCACAATCTTACGACATTTCAACTCTCGCTAACTCCCTCTACCCCCATGAACCTCACCAAAATGCACATTCCATACATTGACTTTGTCAAATCTCTTTTATTCTTTTGAGTCTCTTTACTCTGAAATATGAAGCATCTTAATGAGCTTGCTCGCGCCAAAACAAAGCATATTAGACCCAAACAGCTCCAGCCTTGGCATACAGTTAATACCAAAGCTGTCCTAAAATGGTCGCGTTCACTTGAGCACTGCTGGTGCAAATCCCAAACAGATACAGAAACAGATACAAATCTACTCTACTATCCTCTGCTTAGTCCAATAAACCATCTTCACTGTCCATTTAATTCACTCTCTACTTTAAATTGGTTATTTTTCCCCTTTCCATCATCTCTGTGTGCTTTAGTCACTTCAAAGATTCAAAAGCAGAATTGAAAATATTAGAAAATATTATATAACAAAATCCTCCTACCCATCCACCTTCCTCCAACCAAGTCTGTTCTGTGCTGGCATCTAGCAATGAAAAAAACCCAAAAAACTCCTAGATCTCTAAATCTCCTAGATCACTAAACAGCTTTTGACACTATTAACGGGGTTAATCCCTCAATTCTCTACCTCCATTAAAGGAGAACTACAAACACAAGCCCACATTATCCGCAGTTGAAGATAATTACAGAATATCTTCAATTACGCATGCGCCAGCAAGCTTTGCGTCTGCAAAGTGATCCGAAGATCCAGAAGATGGTGCCTGTGAATTCTGCTGTGCTACTCTATATCTATGAGTCAGCTTTACAAACAGGGACACTTTTCCTTGTAATAGACTCAACAGTGGGGAGGCAGGGAGGGTGGCCAATGGAGGGCAATGGATTGGGCCTTTTGTCTGTGGAGGGTTTAGGTCTCCTTTAACAATGCCATTATCATCTCTCCAGGCCCATTGCTTTAAGGGTATCCTTGATTATGCTCTGTCATTCACTCCTACATTCAACCAATAACTACATTTTGCCACTTTCACTAAAAAAATATTTTCAAAAAATGATCGTTTATCAACCACGATGCCACCAAAATTCACTCTCTCTTTGTATCACATAATATCTACTGTAACTCTTAAATCACCTTCTCTTCGAAAAACTGCTGCCTCTGCATTACTACCTTTTATAGATGCATGAATGGATTTTCATAAAATTTTTTGATTCTGAGTAGTATTTCTTGTCTTTTTTCTGAAACAAAGTGTGACATGTCTAAAGGAGGGCTATATGTATATTACACGTTGGAGAATGTTTATCAGAGGGGAAAAATATTTCTTTTAAATTTACCAAAGGAAAACTTCAAAACGTTACATTCCCTTGTAGTGGTAGAACTCTTTCATTTATAAAATATACCCCCCTTTTTCAAATAGATACGTTTTACATTAGGTGGATAGGAAAAGCAAGATCAGAGAAATCATGTGGGAAAGATAGGAAAGTGTTAAATTAGGATGTGACAGTCAGGAAAAGGACATGCTAAATATATTGCCATAGATAAGCAGGAGAATCCAGAGAAGTAGCTTGTCATATATGGTTGGCAGTGTGACTCAGAGATATTGCACACAGTAGATGGCAGAGTAAAAGCTCATTAATACAGTACACAAGACTGTGAAACAAATCAATTCAACTGTACAATGTGGGCTATGAACTATAGATTTTAGAATCACAATAGCCCTGGATATTATGCTTGTCCAAGAAATCATCCAAGCGACTCTTAAAGGCATTAACTGAATCAGCCATCACAACACATCCAGCAGTGAATTCCACAACCTCACTGTCCTCACTGTGAAGAACCACCTATGCTGCTTCAAATGGAAGCTCTTTTCTTCTAGTCTGAAGGGATGGCCTCTGGTACAGCGATCCTCTTTATGGGTAAAAAGGTCCCCTCGCAAGCATCAACCGCAAACCCCCATCCCCAACCAGTCTACCCTCATAATTTAAGTCTTCCATCCCTCTAACCAGTTTAGCTGCACGTCTCTGCACTCTCTCCAGCTCATTTATATCCCTCTTAAAGAAACAATAACATAAAAAAAAATTAAAGTAATAAAAATATAATTCAGTGTTGCCCTGCACTAGTAAAACTGTTGTGTTTGCATCAGAAACACTACTATTGTTTATATAAATAAGCTGATGTGTAGCAATGGGGCAGCCAATCAAAGGAGAAAAGGCTCAGGTTACACAGCAGATTGCAGACAAGCTCTGTAGAACCTGTGCCATATAAACTTTTTTCAATTTCTGCCATTGCTACACATATAAACAGCTTGTTTATATAAACTATAGTAGTGTTTCTGAAGCAAACAGATCAATTTTACCAGTGCAGGGCAACAGTACATGATATTTTCATTATTTTAAAACGCTTTAATTTTTTGGTGTTATTGTTCCTTTAAGGACTGGAGCACAAAACTACACTGCATACTCCAGATGAGTCCTTACCAGGGACCTATGAAGAGGCAAAATTATATTTTCATCCCTTGAGTTAATGGCATTTTTATGCAAGGCAGTACTTTTCTTGCTTTAGCAGCCACCTAATGACACTGCCTGGAATTAGACAACTTGTTATCTACATAAACCCCTACATCCTTCTCATTTAAGGAAACGCTCAACGCACTGCCATTTAGTGTATAACTTGCATTTATATTATTTTTGCCACAGTGCATAACCTTGCATTTACCAACATTGAACCTCATTTTCCAGTTTGCTGCCCAAATTTCCAATTTAGTCAAATCACTTTGCAAAGTGTATGGAGCCTATAGTTCTGCACAATTTTGTATCATCAGCAAAAATAGAGATTGTACTATAGCACACCTGTGGGTGGGCCTGAGAATGAGTAGTGTGACTTGCTGACAGTGTACCCCGGATACCCTTAGGCTGTGGGCAACTCCCAGCAGTGTGTAGTGGCCTCTTTAAGCACCTTACCCTCAGGTGGATCCTGGGTGTTTCCTGGTGCACAGATCAATCAGGCTGAATGTAACAGCAGTCCAGATTAATTGCTTCAAACAGATAAACTTTTTAATTGGATAATGGCAGATGGCATGGCTCACAGCAGTCAGGCAGTATAGCTCTCCAAATACAATCACAGCACACATAGAAAACCTTCACACTTTCTGATAATGCCAGTAGATCCCTTTCAGGGGTAGTGCAACCTGCCTTGATTATTTTACCCAGCACTAGGGATCCCAGGGGGTATCTTGCTCCTTGGCACTTTCCCTGCTTACCCTGCTAACCGCAACAACTCTCCTTGGTGGAATCAGACAGCTGCTTGCTAAAATAATCTGCTCTAACTTTCACTCCTAGAGCAACTATACACCTTCCAGTAAATAAACTTTCCCTAACTTGGGGCCTGATACAGCCCAGACCCACTCCTATGCCCACCTCCCAACAAGGTTGGATCCAGGAAGAGAGCCCTGAGCACATGTGTGTGTGACTAATTAAAGTAGTCTGGCAAGATCTATTAAGCATAAAACCATGCTGGCACAAACTCATAGTAATATGATTTGCAATTAAGTCAAGAATCTTATCCCGTAATACCCCTTTAAAAATCTTGCCTACCACTGATGTCAGACTAACTGGCCTATAGTTTTGAGCCTGAGAACAGGATCCCTTTTTGAACAGTGGCACCACAATCACATAACCAGTGTCGTCACCATGCCAGACCTCAATAAATCCTGAAAAATTAAGTAAAGAGGTTTGGTAATCACAGAGCTAAGCTCGCTAAGTACCCTTGGATGAATACCATTCGGTCCCAGACCTTTGTTTATCTTAACATGGTCTAGTCTCTTTTGAATTTCCTTGTGTGTGAACCATGCATCATTAGTTGTATTACTAGAATTGAGACTAAGAAGAAGGAAACCTTCATTAACTGGTTTCTCATTTGTTAGACAGACTAAAAATTACAGTTCAGAATCTCTGTTTTTTTCTGTTCTCATCAACCAGTTGACCCCTCCTCTGATATTAAGGGTCCCACCCCTTCCTGCTTAATTTTTTAACTATTTACATATATAGAAAACCATTTTGTATTATTACTGCTTGATCCAATACACTTTACATATCGATTTTATCTTGTTTGATAGCTTTTTTGCATGATTTATTGATTCTTTGTACCTGATTAATGTTTTGGCTGTCCCAGCTAACTTGAAAGCATTAAAAGCATATCTTTTATTACCCACCTTAACACTAACACTTTTATTGAACCACAAAGGTATTGTTTGGCACCAACGTTCCTTGCTAAGGAGGGGAATATACTGACGTATATTTATTAAGCAGCATTTTAAAGACTTCCCATTTTTGTTCTGTGTTTAACCCCCGTGAAAAGCATTTCCCATTTAATATGTTGCAGAGTTGCCCTTATACTGTCAAAGTTTGAACGTCTAAGTTTTAAGGATTTATTTATTAAAGTCCGATTTGTTCTGGTCAGAGTTTTAAAGGAGAAAACATTTTTTAGGAGAAGAAATAACTTTTTTTGTGATTTCATAAACCCCGAAGCTGCTAAAAGTCAAAATAAAAAGTACTTCATCTCAAACATGCTGATGACATGTAGAAGTCCATGACAGATTTACAATTGGAAAATATCATTATCTGTGCTGGGTTTCGTACAATAATCCAAAGAATTCAGAGCTTTCTGGTAATAATCCGGGCTATAATAATTTCGGGCTTCAAATCTCAAAATCTCAAAAAAAAATCAGACAATTCAGTCTTTTCCCACACCATATTTTTTCTAGTTAATTTATTGATAAATACGGTAAAAATATGGATGGGAGTTTGGTGGAGTTTAGAAAATAGTGAGAAATTTTTCGGATTTTAATAAACAATTCCCTGTATGTGTGATGAATTAATTTATTGTACATTTGTATCTCGATTGTTTTCCCCTCTGGATTTCAACTATTGTTAATCTGTTTTTCATATGTTTTTGTCTATGTATAGTCTAAGGTTAAATAATTATATCAGGGGAAAAGCATTTACATGCTTAAAAACCATGGCATGAAAAAATATTTTGGTATGATTTTTTTCCTTTATAACTCATAACACAGTTTGGAAATATTTCTCAGTTATAGCATTACAAAATGCATTTTATGACTTTATTGAAAAAAGTTTCATTTATCGAAAACATTTTTTAGCTATAAGCACCACACTGAAAGTAATGCAATGCCCATTGTGAAAAAGTGAGCTGCACACCCAGCTGTATTTTAACACATAGGGAGAAAATTGGCAGGTGTAATTGCCAACACAGATGCAATTACGGTGGAATTTAGGAAAACTCCACTGCTTTGTGGGTTACAAATTATGATTTGCATCATTTGCCATCAGCCACTAGCTTATATCATTCCTATTAACCATCTGTCTGCTTCCCTCATTAGAACCAAAACAGTGACAGTAAATTACTTCCATATTTTGAATCATAGTTCAAATGTTATTACTGTATTAATTATATATTCTCTAGTACTGGTATTTGATTTAAGTTGCCACTGCCTAGAGAATAATAACTAAATGTTTCACTACTGTAGAATGTAATGCATTCTATTATTAAGAATTGCTTTAGTATTTAAAAATATTAAAGGTCATGATTTATTGACAGCCCTCACACGTATATAAACTATTTCTTTGATTTCAACATGTTCCTCATATATTGTGCAAGATGTCACAGAGTGTGTTGTATATAAGGAGGGGGCCAGGATTGCAGGTCACAGAAAATTTTGGAGAGCTGAGAGAAACATAAATGTCAATTTAGTCATGTTTGTAAGAAACAAACAAGGAAGTGAGCCCTCTCTCTTTGTGTTTGCTATCAGAAGTGCCCATACTTTACTAATGTGATATCTACTTTTAGTGATGTTGTCCCATTATGATCTACATCTATAATAGCATTGTTAGCATTCTGTTCTATGGAAAATATTACTTAAATATTGATTTATGGGAAAATGTATAATGCTCTATTTAACAATCGACTATTTCTTATGTAACCGTAATGTAATAAATAAAGGAAAAGCATTAAACAGGAGGGTCATACAGACAATTCAGATTTACTAGCAATAACATTGAACTTCTGAGGGGGTATTGATATATATGTACAGCGCTGCGAAATATGCTGGCGCTATACAAATAAATGTTCATAATGTTAAAGTCAGTTTGATCAGGAGAATAGAGTAGGAATGTGGCTCATCCACTCAATTTTAATTATCGTTAGCTGATTAGTAGCTCATCATCCGTTTGGAGAGAAAAACATTTTTACACTGGCAGAGAATGGCAGTAAATTGTGGTGAAAATGGATTGTATTCTCCATAGACAAAAACTGATACTATATTGGAATTATATTGGATTTTCTAACAACCAGGAAACGTTTCGGGCTTACTCTTGCCTGAGAGGCTTGTGAAAGGGCAAGAGCAAGCCCAAAACATTGCCTGGTTGTTTGACCTAATAAATTCAAGTTTTCACTTTTTGCAACAAAGAGGTGCTGCAGCTGTATTTCCTTCCTGTATAGTTAATAAGAAGTCACAGGAATTCTAAAGGGTAAATTAAACTAATACAGACTGCACATTTAGATAAAGGAAAACTGACTGAGCATTACATCAGGCAGGTACACTGATTAACAGGAATTTCAAATTTTAATAACGTCATAAACATAACCAAATTACATGAGTATCATTTATAAATTTACAAAGCATGTGTGAAACACAGGTAGAAAGAGGTGATGGGTCAAATGAAATCCCAGCTGAACAATATATATCTCTCTCTACTGACTTATGGTGCTGTGACAGCAAAAATAATAAAATAAAAGGGTGCCAGTCAGTGGCCTAACTAGATATTACTGGGCCCCACAGCAAATTATTTTTTCAGGCCCCCAAAATGTTTAGAGGTTGACTTGTTTCTCCAATATTTATTGAAATTGTATATGAATTAGGGCCTCATGGGGCCCCTATACCTCCTGGGCCCCCCTGCAGCCGCAGGGTCTGCTTCCTCTATAGTTACGCCCCTGGTGCCAGTGGTTCTTAATTCCGAACAGAAGGTTTAATGAACAGAAATGCTACTCCCTTTATACACATATTGGTTCACGCAAGACTTTGCATATGATTAAATAAATGTTCTTATTCCTTTTAAAAGATCCGAGAGTGGAGAAATGATTTGCTTACATATTTTGTTTTTCTTGCACCTGAGCAGCTGGGTTTTTTTTTGTGTGTGTTTATATATATATATATATATATATATATATATATATATATATATATTTTTTTTTTTTTTAAGCAGACTAACACTTTGCTTTACAAGTAGATTTATAGCACAAGCATAAGTCTGTGGATTATCCCTATCCCCTTCTGTATAATAAATTGTGTGAACTGTAAGAGTGAACTCGATCTGAGCAGGCATTCTGTGAATTTCCCCACAATGTAATTTTTCTGCTCCTTTACCTAAAATCCCTATGTGACCAATTTCATATTACCTGTCTCCATCACTCACCACAAGTGTTGTGTGCATTTCCTGTTCTGCTTCATTCAGTTCAATCAGTGACTTTGAGAAAATTCGCCAGCGTGATGTCATTTCTTTACTTCACCGATTTACTAACGGGTGCTGGCGTAAATTCGCTAGCGAAGTGGACCTACTCTAGCGCTACTTCCCTCCCTTACGCCAGGAGAAGTTGCGCTATGGCGAACGGATGTAACTATGCTAATTCACTAACTTGCGGATTTTACTGAACGTTACCTCTTGCGCCAGACTTGCCTTTGCCACCTCAGACCAGGCGAAGAGCAATAGAGTAGATAAGACTTTCTTCAAAAAAAGTTTGAGGTCCCAAAAAAAGATGGCATCTTCTAGTTTTTTAAGGATTATAGATTGTAATTTTTTTTTTTACATTTCCTAACATATGGCACCTAAACTATACAGTGGGCACATGTATAGGGCAATATAACAACTCTATTTTATTTTATGAAGCTTGTGTAGTGTAATATATTTGCTGCTACATATATGTCCATTGTACTTTAACTTGGCGCTGTATGCAAATTAGGCATTGGTAGCGTAACTTCGCTTTGCTTGACGAATTAACAGTAGTTCAACTTCGCTACCTTTCACCTCCCTGAGGGCAACTTCGGATTTTAGTGAATTAGCGGCGCCCTGGCGAAACTTCGCCTGGCTAAGTGCGACGAAGGCGTCGCTAGTGTATTTTCGCCGCTTAGTGAATTGTGTGGATCTCCAGTGTAATTTTTTTCTAACTATTTCTGAAAGTTTCACTATTTCTGTTTGTAATCATCTCTTCATAATTACATCTGATGTATGATATTCTCTAAAGTCAAAGTCAAAGTAAACTTTATTGTCATCTGAGCAGTATACGAATACACAGTGAGACAAGACGACGTGGCTCCAGTTAGTACATATCACAAAAAGGCACTGTAAACATTTGAAATGTGCAATATATTGGCAGAAATTGGATATATACATGTGTAAACTCTAGTACAGGTATGGGATCTGTTATCAGGAAACCCATTATCCAGAAAGCTCTAAATTACAGGAAGGCCATCTCCTATAGATTCCATTTTAATTTAAAAAAAATTACAATTTTTAAACTTTTAAATGTTTTTTTCTTGTTTTTACTGTAATAATAAAACAGTACCTTGTACTTGAACCCAAGTAAGATATAATTTATCCTTATTAAAGATGAAACAACTTTTCCTCCTTGTAACTTTTCTCTAGAGGGACGGCATTCCCATTTGTGTAATAAAAGGAACACAGTTTGTGCAGCTTTGTAATTAATAGTAATGTTGGCTTTTAAACGGATAACAGTAAATACTAACTGCTAATTGGTTGCTATAGGTGACAAGACCTGTGGCAAAATTTGCACCATTCATATTTACATAATCGATAATATAAAATATTAGTCAAAGGTTTATAAATCGTTACTAATACTCCCTACCTAGAAGTCTTTCAGTTGCTTTCAGTTTTTGTATATAGTTTAATTGCTGCTAGCTTGTGATGCCCACTTGCCCAGTGCAGTTTGCATGTTCTTTGACAAGTTCTAAGCCAATCAAGATAGTCGCCTTAATTTCCTGTCCTTAATGGACAGAAGGATTGGGTTTTTATATCAGTGCTACAGGCTAGCTGTCATACCTTAGGATGTGTCTAAACTGTAACTCCCTAGATCCTTTAATATGCATCTCTGGTATCCGTGTCTCTGGTTGAAGGTTTCTGATTTTATCAGAGTATGGACTAAGTCTGTGAAGACTGCTATAATGACTTAAACATTTATTTTTGTCTTGAACTTGTAGCTGCAGATATATTCCAGTTAGCTGCAGCAGTGGTAGGATTTGACACTGCTTATTCTAAATCAACGTGACTTCTGCAGTAGCTGCACATATTTATCTGGGAATCTAACCATGACAAAATTAATGTTTTTATCGTGTGCCTGGCAAGTGTTTGAGTATGTCCTGATAATTTGTAGTCACCCTATGTGATTTGGACATTAGTATGATTATAATGATAGTTTCCTAAATTAGACAAAACTAGGCATAACGACTGATTGTTTGTATTGCAGCCCAGTATAGGGCTACAAAGATATAAAATAGATATACGGTAGTAAATGGGCAGATTTAACCTGCTGTTTCAGGTCCTTTAGACTAAAGGTGGCCATAGACACACAGATCCTATCGTACGAATCGAGGATTCGTACGATTTTCGGATCATGTGTGGCATGTGCCGACATCTTTCGTCCGGCGGAGATAGGTCGTTTGGTCGATCGGTCAGGTTTGATTTTGACCCGACCAATCCCGCCGGAGCCCACAGCACAACGTAATCGGATCGTTCGGCCATACGGCCGAACAATCAGATTACCCCCGATATAGCCATGTTTGTTAATGTTCACTCATTTGGAGACTTTTTGTAGCAGCAGTGCATAGAAAACAAAACCGAACAATACAATACATTTCTGCATTGTAGAACACTCTGTTCATCTCAGAACCTTGTCTTTATTCATGCATTCTACAGGAATCCAACCTTTTTGACACTTTCATGTCTGGATTTGCCATCCCACCGCCTGAGATCCTTCTGCCATACATCTGGTAAGGCATGTAAAAACTAACCCACACATTGCTATTTTAAACTTCCTTTCTACTATTAGCCAAATATACCTCCATAGGGAACAGTGTTTGTGTGTGAGAGCTTAGTAACCTTATAACAACAAAATACAGTATGTAATATAGTATGTGGAGGAAGGTAAATATATATATATACACAAATGTATTATTTACCAAAATGAAGGCAATGTGCAAAGTGCAAAATACGAGTCCAGTCTACCATTCTGTTTGCGCACTGCCTCCCTGCATTAATGAATTGCTTTAAGTCTCTGAGTTTGGAGCAATCTATGGCCACTTTCATTGAATAAGGGCACTGCCTCCTACAGTATATTTATCCTATTATTTAGACAGACAACATAGGAAGAAGTAGAAGAAACAGCCTGTAACAGAGCTGCTTATAGGAAAGAGCTGACTCTGTCCAGAAAGGGCTGACTTCTGTCCACCTATTCAGCCAGTCTCCTGGCAGAAGTACTTTGTGTATGACCACTAAGGGTGTATTCTTTAATATGTTGCATCTCTTCTTCTTACATTTGTATTTCCAGATAACAATTTTGCCTTAAAGTATGGCGCAAGTTCACTCTTATATCTTGTCATATGTAGATTTACTAGAAGATATTACAGGCCCCTATAAAACAATCCCCCATATGTAATAAAAGTCACATTTAGTCATATTTATTTGCAAATGTTTGTATTGCCCATGTTTTTTCCTGAACGCTAAAATATTGCACTGCTGTGCTCGTCTTTCTGTTTTTTGAAAATTCGCATTGAGAATAAATGATCGCAAATGGCTTGCAAATGAGATGGGTGTTTGCGTGAGTGTGTGCTGTGCAAGGTTGTTTGCGAATATTTTCTCCACCACTGAAGTTGTGGCTTACTTCAAATGCAGAGTGTGCACATAATATTCGCAATTTGAGATTTTTGCCATATTTAAAATGCTCTTATAGACATTCGCAGTGTGAAAATAAATTCGCAAATTCTGTTTGGACACTCTTATTCAGCTTTATAACTGTAACCATGTGCAGGGCAAATATATTCACTGTGTGAACCAATCTGCCCTGTGCGATGTTTTTTAAATTAGCCCCATAGCGTTTACCTAGGTTAAATAACTCATAGCAAGCAGGTGCAGGTTTGCATTTGTCTAGATAAAAGGACTGTAGCAAACCTTGCACCTTATCCATAACCTCCAGTAATGTCTTTTATTAGTTTTTCCATTTAATAGTTTTGAAAGTGGACTCTGATTTCAGGTTCTTGGGAACCCCAGGAGCCCATATCTGACATTGCTTTAAGTTCAATAAAGTATTATATCTCTGTGCAATGTAGAAAAAAAAATTGTTTCTCACATATGATGTAGTCAATAAAATCCAAAATGAATGGGTGCACACCAGGAGCCTTCAAAAGAGTTTTTAAAAAAACATTATTTTTATTGAAACAATTAAAAACAGGCCAGTGTTTCAGTCCTAGATGGAGACAGAAACGTTGCCATAATTGTTTCAATATTTATATAGTGCATTTCTGTAATATGTGCAATTTCCATGTTGGGGCAGAAAGAATGATTTAGAGATTTAGAGGGCTGTACTTTGTGATCTAGCATATAATGTTACTGTGTTATGTTTGTTATACAGCATACCAGTTTTTGCATCATATGGTATTTGCTATACACAATTTATTATAATAATACACATATTTGACATACACGATTGTACATACTTTATACATTATCATATGACCCACAATATAATAACACACAACTCATTTTGCAGCACAAAGAGGTCATGTGGAAGTAACAATCTAAAACCCAACTGCCAAATTACTTGCAGCAATATTTTATAAACATTGAAATCAATATTGCTAACAGTTGCATATTACTTTTGGCAATTAAAAACCTCAATACTGCTGTATCTCTTTAGATACAATATGGCCAAATCGTCCACCACCAAGAGCTAAGGATATTTCATCATTTATAAAATAAATACTATTATAAATAAAGCACTGTAAAATAATTAATTTAAATGGTAACACGTGTTTCTAACAAACAGTGTTAATAGTGCTTTATAGTTATCAATAGTAACCATGTCAAAGAAGATTATAGGCGTTTGAGGCAATATTGCACTCCTGGTTGAAGAAAAGTTGTTACAGAAGTAAACTACATCTAAACTGGGAATTTCTAATGGAACAAAACAAAAAAACTTGCCTTAAATGCAGATAAGCATTTAGGATTATTGGGTAAGAAAGAGATCTTGTATTGGGTGTCAGGAGCTTATCTGTCCACCTTAAAAGAAAACTTTACCCCCTGAACAAAAAAAAATATATTGCATAAAACAGTTGTAAACATATGTAAAACCTTGTTTCATGTAAATAAACCATTTTCATAATAATATACTTTTTACTAGTATGTGCCATTGGGTAATAATAAACAGAAAATTGCCATTTTAAAAAGTAAGGGCTATCCCCTGGGATTCTAGGATTCATGGTGCACACAAACAATTCAAACAAACCGTACATGTCAGGTCACATGAGCCAATTAACAGACAGATTTCTGTCGTTTGCTTCCACACATCTTCCTGTTAAAGTTAGACTTGTAGTATTTCTGGTCAGGTGATCTCTCTGAGGCAGCACAGAGACCATCATGAAATGGTGGTTCAAGGGAAGAGATGTAAAAGGTCAATATTTACCGAAATATATAGACCAGTTTGGTAAAATTCTTTAATATGCCACTTAATATGATATGAACTATCTGTTGCTTAAGTCTTAGTATTGGGGGTATATTTTTCCTTTAAAGGAATTGTTCAGTATAAAAATAAAAACTGGATAAATAGGCTGTGCAAAACAGAACATGGTTTTAATATAGTTACTTAGGCAAAAATGTAATGTATAAAGGCTGGAGTGACTGGATGTCTAACATAATAGACAGAATATTCGTTCCTGCTTTGCACCTCAATTTGTCAAAAATGTAATGTATAAAGGCTGGAGTGACTGGATGTCTAACATAATAGACAGAATATTCGTTCCTGCTTTGCACCAATCAATTACTTGAAGTGGCCCACAAGGGTTATAATTGTTTGCTTTTAAATCTCATGCTAAAGATCAATTGCAAACTTACTGAACTGCTATGTCCCATGTGTGACTAACTCAGAGAGATGAAAAGCAGGAAGAAGTGTTCTGTTCTGTTATGTCAGACATCCACTCACTCAGCCTTTATAGATTACATTTTTGGCTAACTAACTATATTAGAAACATTTTTTATTCTGTACAGCCTATTTATTTACCCAGTTTTTATTTTTACACTGAACTGTTCCTTTAACAAATGACATTTGTGGTAGGAACACATTTGGAGGTAGTAAAAAAAAATCCAGGGGCTCCATTACTACAATAAAGTGTAAAGTTGAGTGGGGAATTCCTTATGAATGCCTCTTGTGAGTGAGAAAAGATGGGAAAAATCTGACTATGCCTGCTGTCAGATTATGGTATAATGTGGAGATCCACATCCTAAAGTTAATTTGAATACAAATTTTGACCATAGTAGCCCACAAAAGGTCCCATTGTAAGGAATCAATTTTTGTTATCTAGGGGAAACTAAATTACGTTTGGTTTGTTTGTGTTCACCGTGAATCATACGATCCTAGGGAGCAGCCCTTATTTTTTAAAATGGCAGTTTTATGATTACCCAATGGCATATACTACTGACAAGGTATATTAATATGGAAATGGGTTATTTACATGAAGCAGGGTTTTACACATGAGCTGTTTTAGGCAATATATTGTCCTAGAGACCTACATTGTTTAAATGGTATAGTTTTCCTTTAAGTATTGCTTCAACTTCTATAGAGAAATAAAGAAATCTAAAATGAATACTGGAGGGATTTCCATAAATAACTCTGGCCAAACAATCCCATGGGCATTGATACACAGGTGCATCATGAAATTTATTACAGCATAGCTTGATACCAACAAGGAGATTAAACTACCACCACAAAAACATCACCACAGTGAAATGCACACTCAGGGGCCCATTCACTAAGTTCGAGTGAAGGAATAGAATAAAAAATACTTCGAATTTCGAAGTATTTTTTTGGCTACTTCGACCATCGAATTGGCTACTTCGACCTTCGACTACGACTTCGAATCAAACGATTCGAACTAAAAATCGTTCGACTATTCGACCATTTGATAGTCAAAGTACTGTCTCTTTAAGAAAAAACTTCGACCCCCTCGTTCGCCACCTAAAAGCTACCAAAGTCAATGTTAGCCTATGGGGAAGGTCCCCATAGGCTTTCCAAGTTTTTTCTGATCGAAGGATAATCGTTCGATCGATGGATTAAAATCGGTTAAAAAAAAAAAAAGAATAATTTCAGCGGCACGCATCGCCGTGTGTGCGCATGCGCGTCGAGGTGGTGGCGTGTGCGCATGTGCGCATGCGCGCCTTCATGCATGGCGCATTACAGGAGGGGACAGGGGCGGAGGGGGCCCTGGTCAGCAGTCCCGGTGGGCCCCGGGCCCCCCAGTCCGACCTTGTGCACACTTGAAATACAGTCATCAGGTTACTTGCCACATTAATGCACTGTACATTGTACACAGGGAGATCACAAGGTGTATATGCAAATCAGTATATACAGATAAAGAAATCTTTGCAAAGGGGAAATTCCTTCCCAGATGGACTGTTTTGCATAAGCAAAGTGACAAAAAATTTGGGCGCACTTTGAATCCTCCCTATAAAAAAATAGGTTGTACATGAAACCCCATTAACTTTGCTTTGGCCACAATTAATTGTGTTTTTTTCAAGGGTCGAATTTCGAAGTGAAAAAAACGTCGAAATTTGATCATCGAATAGGCTAGTTCGATATTCGAAGTAGAATTCATAGGATTTTTAACATCGTACGATCGTTCTACGATCGTACTTCAAATTGAACGATTCGAACGATTTAATCGTACAATCGTACGATTTCACTTCGACTTCTAAAATGTTGGCTATATGTTCTAGGAGGTCCCCATAGGCTAACATAGCAATTCAGCAGGTTTAAGGTGGCGAAGTGTCGAAGTCGAAGTTTTTTAAAGAGACAGTACTTCGATTATCGAATAGTCGAATAGTCAAAGCATTTTCACTTCGAGTTGAAGTCGACGTTTCAGGCCATCAGCCTTTCCTCAAGCTTGAGGAAAGGCTGATGTTGGCCTGAAACGTCGCTGTATTTCTGTCTTGCTAAAGCCATTTTGCTAATAAAGGCTTTTTAAGGAACATGACTGGATGTGTGGTGCTGTCTACCTGGGAATATTAAAAATGATGGTTGATGCCAATGTTATTAATATGAAAAAAAGTTAAATATATAGGAAGGCCGGTATTTTCCAGAAAAGATGGCAACCCTAATCTTCACTGATTTCTTTCTTATTTATCTTATTTCTCTTTCCTACCTGTGGTCTCAACTCTGATTCTCCTCTGACTTCCAATGTTATTTATTTCTATTGTTTCTATTTCTAGCTTCCAGACCTTCTCTCGCTTTCTGCCATGCCTAAATTCCCATCATATCTCCCCACATCCATTCTAATCTCATTACACATTTTAAAAGATCTGAAGTGAATTAAGCTCTGGAATTTGTATCTGGATGGCGCCTCTACTCTGGTAGTAATTAGGTCTGGGATGTTTTGAACTCTTCATAATCATTAGGGACATAGCATTTCCATAGAGGAGTGAATAAAGATTTTTTCAATGTTCCAATCTGTCAATGCAGTTGCATTTCAAAATTTCCAAAAGATATTTAGGGGCAGATTTACAAAGGGTCTACTATCGAGGGTTAAATATTCGACTGCCGAATGTAAATCCTTTGACTTCGAATATCGAAGTCGATGGATTTACAGAAAATAGTTTGATCGAACGAAAAATTTGTTCGATTCGAAGGATTTTTAATCCAACGATCGAACGATTTTTCTTCGACCTAAAAATTGATAGAAAGCCTATGGGGACCTTCCCCATAGGCTAACATGTCACCTCGGTAGGTTTTAGGTGGCGAAGTAGGGGGTCAATTTGTTTTTAAAGAGACAGTACTTCGACTATCGAATGGTCGAATGGCAAAACTATTTTTGCATTCGACCAACTCTTTACTTACTCTTTCAGGATTCTTTGAGGTTTACCATGGTGCTGACTGGCAAATTGCTAAAGCATTTCTACTATTCAAAAATGGATCCCATTCTCATCTTGAAAACTAATGAGTTTAACATTAGTGGTAGGAAAGCTTTTTGAAGGGGTAAAGAGCGATAAAATACAGGTATGGGATCCTCTATCCAGACACTTTTTATCCACAAAACACCAAATTATGGGTAGCCATCTCCCATTGACTCAATTTTAATCAAATAATTCAAAATTTGAAAATAATTTCCCTTTTATCTGTAATAATAAAAAAATAATGTGTATTTCATCCCAACTATGATATCAATAATCTTTACTGGAGGCGAAACAATCCTATTGGGTTTTATTAATATTTAAATGATTTTTAGTAAACTCAAGGTATAGAGATCCAAATTAAGAAAATATCTCTTATCTAGAAGACCCACAAGTATTCTGGATAACAGGTCACATATTTTGTACTATTTTGAATTCATTGCAATTGTGTAATAGATTAATCAACTAATCTACTATGAGGAGTAGGGATGTCGCGGACTGTTCGCCGGCGAACTTGTTTGCGCGAACATCGACTGTTCGCGCTCGCCGAATGTTCGCGAACGTCGCGCGACGTTCGCCATTTTGGGTTCGCCTTAGCTGGCGCTTTTTTTTGACCTCTCACCCCAGACCAGCAGATACATGGCAGCCAATCAGGAAGCTCTCCCTCCTGGACCACCCCCACACCCCCTGGACCACTCCCCTTCCATATATAAACTGAAGCCCTGCAGCGTTTTTTCATTCTGCCTGTGTGTGCTTGGAAGAGCTAGTGCAGGGAGAGAGCTGTTAGTGATTTGAGGGACAGTTGATAGTAAGTTTGCTGGCTAGTAATCTACTTGATACTGCTCTGTATTGGAGGGACAGAACTCTGCAGGGATTTGAGGGACATTTTAGGTTAGGTAGCTTTGCTGGCTAGTAATCTACCTTCTACTGCAGTGCTCTGTATGTAGCTGCTGTGGGCACTGATCTCTTCTGATCTCATCTGCTGACTGCTGTAATAACCCAATAGTCCTTGTAAGGACTGCTTTTATTTTCTTTTTTGTTTTTTTACTTTGCTACTATAAGAGCCCAGTGCTATTAGTCTAGCTGTGTTGGGGAGTGGGACTGGTGTGCTACTGTGCTGCTCCTAGTAGTTCAGCAGCACCAACCCGAGTAATTTTTTTTTTTTAATATACATATATATTTTTTTTTATTTTACTTATCTTACTGTTCTTTAACGTGTCCAGTGCTGTTTGCTGTTCTTCATAGTAGTGCACCAATAGTAGTGCACTTGCAGGCATTATTTGCCCAGTGTGTTCTTCAAACAACTGCCATCTAGCTGTGTGAGCTTTTTCACATTCTGTCTAAATATCAATAATAATACCGTCTCCAGAAACACCACCCGAGTGACGTTTTTCAAGCAGCAATAATATATTCCGTATCCACTGCGGTAGTAGTGTATACGTTGACCTTGTAGGCATTGTTTGCCCAGTGTGTTCTTCAAACAACTGCCATCTAGCTGTGTGAGCTTTTTCACATTCTGTCTAAATATCAATAATAATACCGTCTCCAGAACCACCACCCGAGTGACGTTTTTCAAGCAGCAATAATATATTCCGTATCCACTGCTGTAGTAGTGTATACGTTGACCTTGTAGGCATTGTTTGCCCAGTGTGTTCTTCAAACAACTGCCATCTAGCTGTGTGAGCTTTTTCACATTCTGTCTAAATATCAATAATAATACCGTCTCCAGAAACACCACCCGAGTGACGTTTTTCAAGCAGCAATAATATATTCCGTATCCACTGCTGTAGTAGTGTATACGTTGACCTTGTAGGCATTGTTTGCCCAGTGTGTTCTTCAAACAACTGCCATCTAGCTGTGTGAGCTTTTTCACATTCTGTCTAAATATCAATAATAATACCGTCTCCAGAAACACCACCTGAGTGACGTTTTTCAAGCAGCAATAATATATTCCGTATCCACTGCTGTAGTAGTGTATACGTTGACCTTGTAGGCATTGTTTGCCCAGTGTGTTCTTCAAACAACTGCCATCTAGCTGTGTGAGCTTTTTCACATTCTGTCTAAATATCAATAATAATACCGTCTCCAGAACCACCACCCGAGTGACGTTTTTAGCAATAATATATTCCGTATCCACTTCTGTAGTAGTGTATACGTTGACCTTGCAGGCATTGTTTCAATTTGTTTGCCCAGTGTGTTCTTCAAACAACTGCCATCTAGCTGTGTGAGCTTTTTCACATTCTGTCTAAATATCAATAATAATACTGTCTCCAGAACCACCACCCGAGTGACGTTTTTCAAGCAGCAATAATATATTCCGTATCCACTGCTGTAGTAGTGTATACGTTGACCTTGCAGGCATTGTTTCAATTTGTTTGCCCAGTGTGTTCTTCAAACAACTGCCATCTAGCTGTGTGAGCTTTTTCACATTCTGTCTAAATATCAATAATAATACCGTCTCCAGAACCACCACCCGAGTGACGTTTTTCAAGCAGCAATAATATATTCCGTATCCACTGCTGTAGTAGTGTATACGTTGACCTTGTAGGCATTGTTTGCCCAGTGTGTTCTTCAAACAACTGCCATCTAGCTGTGTGAGCTTTTTCACATTCTGTCTAAATATCAATAATAATACCGTCTCCAGAAACACCACCCGAGTGACGTTTTTCAAGCAGCAATAATATATTCCGTATCCACTGCTGTAGTAGTGTATACGTTGACCTTGTAGGCATTGTTTGCCCAGTGTGTTCTTCAAACAACTGCCATCTAGCTGTGTGAGCTTTTTCACATTCTGTCTAAATATCAATAATAATACCGTCTCCAGAACCACCACCTGAGTGACGTTTTTCAAGCAGCAATAATATATTCCGTATCCACTGCTGAAGTAGTGTATACGTTGACCTTGCAGGCATTGTTTCAATTTGTTTGCCCAGTGTGTTCTTCAAACAACTGCCATCTAGCTGTGTGAGCTTTTTCACATTCTGTCTAAATATCAATAATAATACCGTCTCCAGAACCACCACCCGAGTGACGTTTTTCAAGCAGCAATAATATATTCCGTATCCACTGCTGTAGTAGTGTATACGTTGACCTTGCAGGCATTGTTTCAATTTGTTTGCCCAGTGTGTTCTTCATTTTCAAACAACTGCCATCTAGCTGTGTGAGCTTTTTCACAATCTGTCTAAATATCAATAATAATACCGTCTCCACAAACACCAACTGAGTTGTTGTTGTTGTTTTAAAAATAATGCCAGGCAAAGGCAGTCCGCCACGCAGAGGGGCCGTGCTGCTATGCTATCCTGTGGCCCTAGGAAATTGCCCAGTTTTAAAAAGGCAATGACCCTGAACTCCCAAAATGCTGAAGAGGTAGTTGACTGGCTTACACAGCACACCCCATCCTCTACCGTTTCTAACTTTACCACAACATCCTCATCCTCCACTGCTATGGGCACCCCACGTAACACTTCCTCCACCACCGGCGCCCCTTCTTCACTGGAGTCAGAGGAGTTATTTTCACATGAGTTTCTTGAACTGAGTGATGCGCAACCATTATTGGCAGAAGAAGATGAAGGAGATGAGGACGTTACACCAGATTTAATTCTGGCAGAGAACACAACAGAGATGGACATAATGAGTGATGAGGAGGTCCCCGCTGCTGCTTCCTTCTGTGAGCTGTTAGAAGAAATTGATGCATCTGAGGAGAATGATGATGAGGAGATTGATGTTTTGTGGGTGCCCAGTAGAAGAGAGCAAGAGGAGGATAGTTCAGATGGAGAGACGGAGAGTCAGAGAGGCAGGAGGAGAATAAGACTTAGAAGAAGCAGGGAGGACAGCTCGCAGGGAACAGTAGGGCAACAACATGTATCTTCACCTGTGGTCAGCCGGCCAACGCACCCGCCATTGCCGCCAACGCCGCCAACTTCTACTGTTACCGCCAGATTGCCAGATTGCCAGCTTCAAAAAGGTCAGCAGTGTGGGATTTTTTTAATGTGTGTGCCTCTGACAAAAGCGTTGTAATTTGCAATGAGTGCAGTCAGAAACTGAGTCTTGGGAAGCCCAACAGCCACATAGGTACAACTTCTATGCGAAGGCACATGAACGGCAAGCACAAAGCACTTTGGGAGCAACACCTCAAAGGCAACAGACAAACTAAAAGCCACCCTCCTTCTGGTCCAGCATCTTACTGCTCTACCTCTGCTGTCCTTGACCCGTCTGAACCACCCTCCACTCCGCCTTCCACCTTGACCACCAGTTCCCATTCCCAGTCATCTGCCCCCAGCCAAGTTTCTGTGAGGGCCATGTTTGAGCGTAGGAAGCCAATGTCTGCGAGTCACCCCCTTGCCCGGCGTCTGACAGCTGGCTTGTCTGCACTCTTAGCCCGCCAGCTTTTACCATACCAGCTGGTGGACTCTGAGGCCTTCCGCAAATTTGTAGCAATTGGGACACCGCAGTGGAAGGTACCCAGCCGCAATTTTTTTTCAAAAAAGGGAATACCACACCTGTACCACCATGTGCAGAGCCAAGTCACCGCATCTCTGTCACTTAGTGTTGGGCCAAAGGTCCATATGACTACTGACGCATGGTCCTCCAAGCATGGTCAGGGCAGGTATGTCACCTACACTGCCCACTGGGTGAACTTGGTAATGGCTGGGAAGCAGGGAATGTGTGGCTCAACAACAACAGTGGAGTTGGTGTCACCGCCACGGATTGCACGCGGTTCTGCCACCACCTCTACTCCTCCTTCGCTCTCTACCTCGTCTTCTTCCTCTTCTTCCTCCTCGGCTGCTGGGTCCTCCTCCTCCACACCTGTGCACCCCCAGCTCCCCTAGGCTATTCGACGTGCCAGGTACGCCGTTGTCATGCTGTCTTGGGGATGACGTGCCTGGAAAGCAGAAACCATACCGGATCTGTACTCCTGTCATCTCTGCAGTCACAGGCCGATCGGTGGCTGACCCCACACCAACTGAAGATCGGAAAAGTGGTGTGTGACAACGGAAGCAATCTGTTGGCAGCACTGAGACTGGGCAATTTAACACATGTGCCCTGCATGGCACATGTTCTGAATTTAATAGTCCAACGTTTTGTCTCGAAGTACCCAGGATTCCAGGACGTTCTCAGGCAGTCCAGGAAGGTGTCGGCCCATTTCAGACGTTCCTACACAGCCATGGCACGCCTTGCTGACATTCAGCAGCGGTACAACATGCCAGTCAGGCGTTTAATTTGCGACAGCCAGACTCGCTGGAATTCAACGCTCCTCATGTTGGAACGTCTGCTGCAACAACAAAGAGCCGTCAATGAATACCTGTTTGAACTGGGTGGTAGGACTGGATCTGCAGAGCTGGGGATTTTTTTCCCACGTTACTGGGTGCTTATGCGCGATGCCTGCAGGCTCATGCGCCCTTTTGAAGAGGTTACAAACATGGTCAGTCGCACCGAAGGCACCATCAGCGACCTAATACCCTTTGCTTTCTTCCTGGAGCGTGCCGTGCGACGAGTGACAGATGAGGCTGTAGACCAGCGTGACGAGGAGCAGGAAGCGCACGATTTCTGGTCGGAATCACCAGAACGAGCCCAGGCACCTGCTGCAACGCAGGGAGAGGTGTCAGAAGTGGAGTCAGAGGAGGAAGGTGGCTTTGTGGAGGAGGAGGACCAACAGGAGCAGGCTTCCCAGGGGGCTTGTGGTGACCTTTTGGGGACCCCTGGTCTTGTACGTGGCTGGGGGGAGGAGACCGTGGATGATGTAGTCCTTGATAACGAGGAAGCGGAGATGGATACCTCTGCATCCAACCTTGTGAGAATGGGGTCTTTCATGCTGTCATGCCTGTTGAAGGACCCCCGTATCAAGAGGCTTAAGGAGAAGGACCTGTACTGGGTCGCAACGCTACTAGACCTTCGGTACAAGCATAAAGTGGCAGAAATGTTACCAACGTACCACAAGTCCGAAAGGATGCTGCATTTACAAACCAGCCTGCAAAACATGTTGTACAATGCTTTTAAGGGTGATGTCACTTCAGGAACTCATCAACATTCCAGGGGCAGAGCTGCCAGTAATCCTGCCACGAGCGCACCTGCAAGGACAAAGCACTTTGGCCACTCTGTAACGTCAGACATGCAAATGTTTTTCAGTCCAAGGCAGCGCCAGAACCCTTCTGGATCCACCCTCAAAGAACGCCTCGACCGGCAGGTAGCAGACTACCTGGCATTAACTGCAGATATCGACACTCTGAGGAGCGATGAACCCCTGGACTACTGGGTGCGCAGGCTTGATCTGTGGCCAGAGCTGTCACAATTTGCCATGAACCTCTTGTCTTGCCCCGCCTCAAGTGTCCTCTCAGAAAGAACCTTCAGTGCAGCAGGAGGGATTGTAACTGAGAAGAGAACTCGCCTAGGTCACAAAAGTGTGGATTACCTGACCTTTATTAAAATGAACGAGGCGTGGATCTCGGAGGGTTACTGCACGCCGGAAGACTTGTTCTGACTCCCCATGCAGCTGTCCTTCTCTGCACGCCTCATGACTCCACACACAGCTGTCCTTTAGCGTCCTCCTCCCTCCCTACTGGTTTCATTTGAATCCAGGTAAATCCTGAGTTTTTCTGGCCTCTGTGCTTCAGTGGCTGCAACCAAAAAAATTCATATTTTCAGCATTTATATGGCATATTTTTTCTGGCCTCTGTGCTTCAGTGGCTGCGACAAAAAAAAAAGAATATTTTCAGCATTTATATGGCATATTTTTTCTGGCCTCTGTGCTTCAGTGGCTGCGACAAAATTTTTTTATATTTTCAGCATTTATATGGCATATTTTTTCTGGCCTCTGTGCTGCAGTGGCTGCGACAAAAAAAATGAATATTTTCAGCATTTATATGGCATATTTTTTCTGGCCTCTGTGCTTCAGTGGCTGCGACAAAAAAAATGACTATTTTTAGCATTTATATGGCATATTTTTTCTGGCCTCTGTGCTTCAGTGGCTGTGACAAAAAAAATGACTATTTTCAGCATTTATATGGCATATTTTTTCTGGCCTCTGTGCTTCAGTGGCTGCGACCAAAAAAATGACTATTTTCAGCATTTATATGGCATATTTTTTCTGGCCTCTGTGCTTCAGTGGCTGCGACAAAAAAAATGACTTTTTTCAACATTTATATGGCATATTTTTTCTGGCCTCTGTGCTTCAGTGGCTGCGACCAAAAAAATGACTATTTTCAGCATTTATATGGCATATTTTTTCTGGCCTCTGTGCTTCAGTGGCTGCGACCAAAAAAATGACTATTTTTAGCATTTATATGGCATATTTTTTCTGGCCTCTGTGCTTCAGTGGCTGCGACCAAAAAAAATTCATATTTTCAGCATTTATATGGCATATTTTTTCTGGCCTCTGTGCTTCAGTGGCTGCGACAAAAAAATGACTATTTTTAGCATTTATATGGCATATTTTTTCTGGCCTCTGTGCTTCAGTGGCTGCGACAAAAAAAAATCATATTTTCAGCATTTATATGGCATATTTTTTCTGGCCTCTGTGCTTCAGTGGCTGCGACAAAAAAAAGACTATTTTTAGCATTTATATGGCATATTTTTTCTGGCCTCTGTGCTTCAGTGGCTGCGACCAAAAAAAATTCATATTTTCAGCATTTATATGGCATATTTTTTCTGGCCTCTGTGCTTCAGTGGCTGCGACAAAAAAAAATTATATTTTTAGCATTCATATGGCATATTTTTTCTGGCCTCTGTGCTTCAGTGGCTGCGACAAAAAAAATTATATTTTTAGCATTCATATGGCATATTTTTTCTGGCCTCTGTGCTTCAGTGGCTGCAACAAAAAAAAATATATTTTTAGCATTCATATGGCATATTTTTTCTGGCCTCTGTGCTTCAGTGGCTGCGACAAAATTTTTTATATTTTTAGCATTCATATGGCATATTTTTTCTGGCCTCTGTGCTTCAGTGGCTGCGAGAAAAAAAACATAATTTTTCAGGAAAGTACACATGCCTAATTTTTCAGGGTTCTGCAACAGTGGCAAAATCGCATCTTTTATGGTCACCGCAGGTGATCAATAAAGTAGACCAAAACTGGGCCCACACTGCAGAATCAGTGTTTTTTGGTTCACTTCACTGTACATTGAATTACCTCTGCCTGACCGTGCACGTGCGCACAAGCACGGTGACTGCTAAACACACCACTACAGAAATATTGCCACCAACAGGACGAACATCCTGGAGGTGACAAGCTCAACTAGTAATTAACAACTATTATTTGCTCACTTGACGGTATCATTCATTAAAGCTCTTTGCGTTTTTTTGCGTTGCAGTAAGCGCCGCGTTTCGTCTTTGCGTGTGAACAGGCTGTAACCTTTACACGACTTGATTGGCATGTAGACGCCGGACGTTTTAAAGCAGTTTATTACACAGGTTTAGAAATGTAGTGTGATTTCTGCCCTTTACAGCACAAAACGCAGCGCTGTGTCAACAATGTATTTTTCAGATACATTTTTGCCCTTGATCCCCCTCTGGCATGCCACTGGCCAGGTCGTTGCACCCTTTAAACAACTTTAAAATCATTTTTCTGGCCAGAAATGTCTTTTTTAGCTTTTAAAATTCGCCTTCCCATTGAAGTCTATGGGGTTCGCGACGTTCGCGAACCGTTCGCATTTTTGACGCAAGTTCACGAATATGTTCGCGAACTTTTTTTCCGACGTTCGCTACATCCCTAATGAGGAGATGAGCTAAAAGCTAGACTGAAAAAATCGGTGGTAAATGGAACATTTTCTAAATGGTTGTTACCACAGCAGTCTCTACTGCAGCATTGTGAGCGCTATCTCTATTTTTGCTATTGATACAAAAGTGTGTAAAAGTTCCATGAAGGATGCTGCCACTTTGCAAAGCAATTTGACTAAATTGGAGAACTGGGCAGCAAACTGGAAAATGAGGTTCAATGTTGATAAGTGCAAGGTTATGTGCTTAGAAATAACATAAATGTGACGTATCCACCAAACAGTAGTGTTTTGGGAGCATCCTTAATTGAGAAGTATTTATCGACTCTTGTGTCAGTCAGTGACTAATTTTGCCCCTTGTAACAGCTCACCTTGGGGCAGATTTACTAAAGGGCGACGAAGTGGCTAACTCTAGCGACTTTCCTTCAGCGTTGCCACCCGCAGGGACATCCTTGATTTATGGGCACAGGCGCCAATTCACTAACAAAAGAGACTGTCGCTAGCGGTCATTTGCACTGGCGAACAGACGCTACTCCGCAAATTCACTAAAATTCGGATTTTACTGGTTACCTCTTTCGCCAGAGTTGCCTTCGCCACCTCAGACCAAGCGCAATGCATTAAAGTAACTCTATTTTCCTCAATCTTCTGTCACTTACATTATATTATGTGAGCCAAAAATTGCATCAGTTTTGGGCTCCAGTGCTTAAATGGGTAATTCACCTTCCAAACACGTTTTCCAGATTGTTCACCAAAAATAAAGACTTTTTTGAGTTGCTTTCATCTGTTATTTTTTTATTGTTTTCCTACAATTGACGTTTAAAGTTTAATGTTCCTGTCTCTGGTGTTTCAGTCTGGCAGCTCAGTAATCCAGGTGAAGATTCTGAACTGTTACAATTTGCTACATTACTGAATACATCTGCAATTATATCTGCCTTAAATGAAACTCAAGAATGGGACTCAGCCTTTGTGTGGTCAGTATTTGGGCTGACCTCAGCCTATGGGGCATATTTATCAAAGGAGTGAAGTTAGAGATCGCCACAGTCCACTAGAGTGAAATTCCGTCACTCTGCATTCATTTCTATGGGATTTTAAAAGAGTATTCATCAATGGGTGAAAGTTCACCCTTTCATAAATATGCCTTTAAAAATCTCTAACTTCACTCTTTGATAAATATACTCCTATGTGTGAGCGCATACAGGCTGATCAGTTTCAAATCAATGGAGCAGGGGCACTGAGCAGTTCTGCTTCTCTGAGCCTGCACAAATATGCCAACAGCCTGTTACTTTTTTAAATAATTGTTACAAAAGTCTTAGTTCCCCAGCAAAGACAAGTCTGTTAATCAGATGGCTTGTTTTTAATTGTATGAATGATCTGAGCCTCCAGGACAAAGAATAGAAAGGGGCAGACAGCTTGTTTAATATGGGTATTGGTATAAGTAGTTTATATAATGTGAGTGTACAGATAGGTTTTTTTATACATGTGATAAATGTGCACTGTGGTTCATTTGGAGTAGTTGAACATGACGGGCACTGGAAAGCCCTGCTTAGGCTACTGCATTATAACTAGGGATGCACCGAATACACTATTTTGGATTCGGTCGAACCGCCAAATCCTTTGCATAAGATTCAGCCGATTACCAAACATATGCAAATTAGGGGTGGGAAGGGGAAACCATTTTTTACCTCCTTGTTTTGTGACAAAAAGTCACGTGATTTCCCTCCCACCTTTAATTTGCATATGCAAATTAGGATTACGAATCAGTTTGGCCAGGCAGAGGGATCCAGCCGAATCCTAATCCTACTGATAAAGGCCAAATCCTGGATTCGGTGCATCCCTAATTATAACAGAATCATATCAAATCAATTGGTTTTAAATTTGTGTCCCTGACCCAGGGTATCATTTCTCTGTTAAGATTGGGTGTCCCAAAGACATAGGAACAGTGTGTTGCAAGATCAGAGCAAAAAGACCACTGAGAATCTGATTGTCAGTTCCTTATTGTCCTGACTATTGCAACCCCTTTGGGTCTTATGGAATAAAAGAGCTCCATAAATAGCCTTATTTTATGTCTAAAGTCAGGCTCTGTTAGGCTTCAAGGAATTATTTTCTTCTGTCTGATGGAAAATTCATTTTGTCTTCACTTTCCACTATTGAATCCAGCCTATAAGCTTTCTTTTTTAAAGAAATTACTTGGCAGCTTCTGCTGTTCTCATAAGCTTGTGCTTGCCTGTTGCGCTGGATTACATAGTTTTTTTCTGCAGAAGTTCAGTGTCAAATAGAGAGAAAAATTGCTTCATTGTATGACCTGTATTGCAACATAATAAAACATATTTCCAGTATCGATAGTATTTATAAAAGTCTCAAAATAATTTTATAAAACACATAGTTTATACGCAGAAGAAACACTTATACTTTTGTTTTTGTGATTGACTAAGTTGCATGTGTTGTGGAAGATGTTTCCAATCTGGGGGCACGCTTTGGGTGGCTTGCAGTGTGGGTTGTATGGAAAACTTTAACCTGTTCCCTTTCTGCATTGCAAAACAGTCCAAACATTTGGGGGGGGGAACTGCCCCCCCCCCCCATTCCAATACCTATGCTAAAGTATACTGTGTAGTTTTCTGTTGTATAATGTATCCACTGTTTATAAAAGTAAGTATGTGAATTTATTTATTTATAGCAACAGTACCAATGTTAAGAGAAGTAAAGTGGATATACCCTTCCAGATTAACTGACAAATTTTGTGCAGTTGTTCTATACCAAATACTTCAATCTTTTCCCACTACACAAACCGCAAACCTCAAGGCAATGGTAACATTAAAAGGAAACCATTAATTCACTTGAATAGAGTGTATTAGAGTGTAACACAGCAACTATTAATGGTGCATGTAGCATTTCCGTTTACTGGGAATAATTCCTGCTGCCCCAAAAACTTCCAGGGGATTGTCGATATATAGTGTGGGATTATATATGAGGTATAAAAGAACAAGTTACTGCCTGGAGAGTGCAACTAACAACTAGCCAAAAGAAGTCAACTGTTCACTTCCCTTACATTGCTATTATGATGAGAAATATCAAACTCATTCCCACTTGGTTATTTCCCATTACCAAGGCATGTGCCAATCCCAAACTGGAGTAGTGCCTGGAAAAGTACACAGTGATAAATTGTTTTGTTTAGCTCTGTTTCATAGTTGTATATAATGGAGTAACAGAAGGAATGTCAGCTATGGGGCCTGGGCTCCTTTGGGGTCGATGTAATAAAACTGCTCCTCCTATTTTTAGACCTACAGAACATCAAAAGTCTGCACTATTATAATTTTATATCCACTGTGTGACTACATTCTACTGCTATGTGTTCTGCTGGGAGATTACAGATAGCAAGATTTGGTGTCATCAAGACACTGTAGAGATTCAGAATAGGTCTGCTGCTTCATTTTCTTGTTCACCATCCAAGTAAGATAAAAGCATATGGGTACTTGTGTCCTTTCATGTGTCAATGTGCAACACTATATGGATTATTTACTACGTTTAAGGCAGGGTGCCAATTAGGGTGAGCTAGGGGGGGGTAGCTGCATCTAGACTCTGGGACAGGTGGTAGAGACAAGGGTGCCTTGGGCCTGCTGGAACTTCACTCTGCACCTTGGTTCAGGGTGCAGCCAAACCTGGACAGTGCTCTCTAAATAAGTACTAAGGGTACTAAAGAGCTCTTGCTCTTCTGTCTGTGGTCTAAGAAATGTCCCCTTATACTGTAAGTATACTGTGCTAAGCATGTACCACAGAACTTCTATTAAGTCTAGAGTTTCTTCTTTATTATACTGTCCCACATATAAGTTATCATGCACCAGCTAAATAGTGTACAGTTGGATTATGTTTAAGAGATTGCCCACTAAGATGAATGCTTGTTTTACAGTGATGAAACTGTAGCAGCTTACTCAGGGCCACCATCAGGGAGGCTCAGGGGGCACAACCGTACCGGGCGCGGTGCTGTAAAGGGGGCCCAGCCACGATGCACCTCCTGAATTTGCCGGCCCCCTTGAGTCACCGAAAGGCGCCAAAGTTTCAAAAAGCTGCTGAACTCCACAAAAAGAGCAGAAAGCTGCCGAACTCCGCAAAAACACCCGAAAGCCGCTGATTGGAGCCGAAAGCTGCTGATTGGAGCCGAAAGCCCCGATTGGAGCCGAACTCCACAGTTTGGAGCCGAAAACTGCCAATTGAACCCAAAAGTTGCTGATTGAACCTGAAAGCCACCAAATGAATCCGAAGAAGAGGAGAAGCTGCTGAAAGTTGGCAAATAGACCCAAAGAAGTGGAGAATGAAGAAGACCTTTAAAGGTAAGTTCCACTGAACACCAATGGTCTTTATTTTTATTCATTTATTTATTTTTACACCCTGGCCACCAATGGTCTTTTTTTACTTTTAAGGGAGACCCTGGCCGCTAAATTTTTTTTACTAATAGGAGGACCCTGACCACCAATTACTTTTTTTTAAGGGGGACCCTGGCCGCCAGTGTTTTTTTTTTAACTTATAATGGGGCCCAGGCTACCAATGTCTTTTTTTTTACTTGTAGGGGGTCCTGACTACCAAAGGTTTTTTTAACTTGTGTGTGTTTCTACTGTTTTTAGAGCTGATGTCTGTGTGGCCGTTTTACTGTGGTGTGAAGTGAACGGGATCTGGGGTGGGGCTTGGGGGCCGTACTGGGGTGGATGGGGGGCCAGAGGGCCCAAAAAATGTTATTGTACAGGGCCACGTGATTTATGATGGCAGCCCTGAGCTTACTGGTATAATGTTTGCACCTAGTGGCTGAATGGGGAACAGGTGAAATAGGGAAATGTAAGCAGTCAAAGAGGGGAGGGAGGGTTTGAATTGAGGGTTTAGTAGCAATGCATTTTGGGTAATGGTGTGGAGATTAGTTGACCGCAATAAATCTGCTCTTCTGCTGGAAACTAATCTTCAAACATGCTTTCCCACCGCTAATAATGCAAATTGCCAGTGGGAAAACATAACCTTCAGTTTACTCAAATAGCCCAAAGTTTCCCTTGCAAGCCAACTTCTGCCTACTGTGGAAAGGCAAAGTGACTTGTATGTTTCCCAATGGCGATTTACAATATATTCAGCAGTAGAGCAGATTTATTGTAGGCAACTAATCTCCATGTCTGTCATAGCCTTTAGGGAGAGAAAGAAAAGATGCTCTAATACAGATTTACCGGCAAAATTTGACTCACAAGGAGCAGCTTTTTGCTGTGGCTCTTGTAACTTGTTTGGCGCTGCCATCTGAGGCAAGTTGCTCAATGAACAGAAGTGTTTTTCTTGCATTTCCTGTCAAGTTTTAGTAAATAACCCCCAAAATATGTTGTTTTTTCTTTTCCTGGCCTTATTTTTCTGGCCACTGGTTAACGCCCCTGCATAAAGTGCTGCCAGTATTTTAGATGCTGGGGCATGTGGTACCCAAGGTAAAAGTTTCACTGAACTTTCCATTTAATAAATTGCTTTACTTCCATGTATGGGTGAATTATGTGTTCTCAATTTCAGGAAAATTAAACCCAGGAAAAGCCAAGAAGCAAAATCCCAGCAATGCTTACAAATTTGTTTTCCTTCTTGTTTCAAGGTTTACGCTGCGCTTCTGTGATCAAAGAATTTCAGCTTATTAGAGGTTGGGATCAAGCAAAATTCTGGGCAGTGTAAGATCAGATGTAATGAGACTGACATGCTTAATATGTTAAAATCACGATTATGGTAGGTTTAGTAATCTTCAAATACATCTCTGTTCCCACTAGTTTCTACATGCTGGATAATTCTTAAAATGTCTGGAATGATTTACTGATGTCTATCTGTGTTATAAAGCATAGTATTTAATTCATATTTGATCTGTATTCATTATGATAAAAAATATAATATAAATATCTCATGGTCCAGTATAATGACAATTTAGACAAACTTTTTAAAGCTAATTTATTATTACATTTTCCCAAAAATTACCTTTGCGGGAAAAGCTCAGATTTTCAAGTTTTTTCCGTGAATTTTCCCCCGAAAACTCCGAAATTTTTTGGAGTTTTAACCCGAAAAATCCGAAAAAAAATTTGTGAAATTGCCCGAAACCCCGACACAACCAAAAATCAATGGGACTGTTCCCATTGACTTTTATGCAACCTCGACAGGTTTGAGATGACGTGTTTTTATATTCGGGCTTTTTAGTCCAGAACTGCCAATGGGCTCAGCACAGCTCTGTTCTTAATGACTGCCATGGGGAGACAGAAAATAAAGGGTCCTGCTTCTTCTTACATCATCCCTAGCTTGTGCATCTCAATGATGTTCAAGCTAGGGACCGCTAAAAAGACACCCACATAACACATTCATGAATACCGTACCGTATAGGCAGGAATGTATTCATGGGAGATGCCTGGGTCTTCATGAACTATGCCTTTTGGACGTTGGGAAAGTATGGGAAAAAATACATGATGTTTGTGCCCATTTTGCACTTTGCACAAGTAAGCAAGGCTTCTTCAGACTGGCTGGCTACAACATATCATAGCACTTAAGCACAAACTACCATTTGGGTTACAATTTAAGCGATTGCATAAAAAGAGGGGGGGCACACTTGACTTTTGTTACACAGTCACATTTTTTTCTCTCAAGCATTAAATATAAGAACAATCTCTGACAGATTTTTTTTCATAGAAGAAAATTGCACGCAAGCAAAAATCACATTGCTCTGTTCATTTTAAATGAGGCTGAAAATCATGAATGTTTTAATATACAGGGAAATTAAAAAATAAGGTAAAAATTTGTCCTATTAAAGTGACCTAATGGCAATGGCATTTTCAGTACTTGTAGACTGGGAACAGTGCAGGCCCTCACACACCCTACATAATCAAAGAGATGCTTGGTGCACAGGTAGAGGCTCAAAGTAGAGGCTCGGCCACCTCACAGCAACATACAGCAAGAAAGATCCGATGGCACACAGGTCTGCAAGAAATCTTCAAAAATTTATTTCGGGAAAAAAAAAACCTTTTGCTTGACAAAGGGGTTTTTTTCCCAGAAACGTTGCATTTCACTCCACTTATAAATACATTTTTGAAGATTTCTTGCCGACCTGTGTGCCATCGGATCTTTCTTGCTGTATTTGCAGTACTTGAACAGGTCACTTTCACTGACTTTATCAATAAAGCTCTCCCTGAAAGACACACTATTGCAACATTTGTTGTTTATTTTGGATTTACGTGGTTAGAAGGTTTTGATGGGAATGATTACAATACTGGGCAAAGAATAGGTTTCCATAAAATGTGTTTAATTTGTGCCACTACTAATGGAACCACTTTCACAAAAATGTAGCCATGGAGTGACATTGTTTTATATGTTTATGGATAAGGTTTATTACCTCTGCGTAATGGTTCACTTTACATGTTGTGCGGATTCACACAACTTACCAGCACCTAACAATTGGCACACTGACACTGGAAGTGATGCTATTCCCATCCACTGTGCTTGTGATTTACCAGTGCAGTACATGTTTCTTACAGGTGCAGGATATTTTAGTTGAATTCTGGGAGAAAAAGTGTTAGGAACAGTGGCATACCTTGAAAATGTGGCACCGCCACAAAAATAATCTTTGGAGGGCCTTGCATGTGCAGTCCCGCCTCCCCTGCCTCCCTCCCGGCTCACTCATTACCTGCTTGTCTCTATTTACTGTGGTTAAAGGAGAATTGAACCCTAAAAATGAATAGGTCTAAAATGGCATGTTTTATATACTGAACTTATTACACCAGCCTAAAGTTTCAGCTTCTCAATAGCAGCAAAGATCCAGGTCTTCAAACTTGTCATAGGGGGTCCCCATCTTGGAAAGTGTCTGCGACACTCACATGCTCAGTGGGCTCTGAGCCTCTGTTGAGAAGCTAAATTTAGGGGTCGTCGCAAATTATCAACCAGAAAATGAGGTTGGCCTGTAATAAAAGCTGATGCTACAGGGCTGATTATTAAATTCTGATGCTAGTTGCACTGGTTTCTGTGCTGCCATGTAGTAATTTATATTAATATTACTAATCAGCCTTATACTGTGACATTTCTATTCTATGTGTACTGTATATTTTGAGCGGTCCCTTAACTCAGTAACTGACAGCATCATGTGCAGTGAATTAGCAGAAAAGAAGATGGGGAGCTACTAGGGCATCTTTGGAGACACAGATCTTCCCTGCTACAGGGATTTGGTTGCCTGGGGCTGGGACAGAAGCCCAAAACATAATGTACAACATTTCTAGCTACTTCCTTAGTTTAACTTTCCTTGTCCTTTAAAGATGGGCCAAGGACAATGATACACCAGACCTCACTGTCCGAGGTTCCCCTGTTGCTTAAGCCCCTGCGACTGTGGAGTGATCTGTATGTATAGTTACACCACTGGTTAAGAAAACATAATCATTTCACACTTACTACTTCTACTTTGCACTTGCCTTAGTAAATGAACCCTCCCATGTTTTACTGAAAATGTATGTGAAAATGGTGTGGGCATCTTTCACAAAAAAGAAAACAGGATAAAGCTTATTTTTCCCATGCAAATACATTTTCTTGTTGTGTTTACTTTTATTTTTATTTAGCACCAATAATATTTTGAAGAGACGTACAACACAGGTAAAATATAGAATGCAGAATTTTATGCATGATAGAATAGGCCCAGAAAGTGAAAGGAAACATTATTCTCATTAGCTAACCTCTGCAAATGTGTGCATCCTCACTAAAATTCAGTGGAAAAACCTTTGTCACAGTAGTGGTTTTGATATCTCATTAGTCAATGGCCAGCCACTATATCCTATACTGAAGTTAGTGATGCATACAGCCAGGCCCAGATTTGCGGCAAGGCCGCATAGGCCCGGGCCTAGGGCGGCAAAAAAATAGGGGCGGCATGCCGCCCAGCCGCACTATGGGGACGTGTGCGTCCCAATTCAATTACAGCCGCTGCGCCGGCGAAAAAAACTGCAGTTTTGCAGTTTCAAAACTTTTAGAAAACTAAATTTTTAGATTTCAACAGTTTTACACTGTATCATCATGCTTTTGGCACTGTAGCCCTTAGTTGCTAAGCAGGTTGCCATACTGCTAAATTAGACTAATTTTGCTGCTATCATCTAATGCTAGTCCACACAGTTCTGTAGCTGGCCAGATTTGGTTGGGCAGTTTTACCAATTTAACCATACTGTTTGACCACCTGGACATGTAAAGTAATTAATTTGGAATTTAAAGTTCATCTGTGGATGCACCAGGTTGGCAAGTGCATGTCACATTGGCAGATGAGGTTGTGAAGAATTATCCTACAGTTACAAATTGGGCTGCTGTGCCACAGCAATAGAGGTAATAGGAAAGTAGCCACAAACATGTATGGCTCCTAATGTAAAATGGGTTGCATAGTTATCAGTGCCCTTTTTTGAAGAAAAAGTTTGTCAAAACCTAAATATGGATAATCTAAGACAAGATGGAGTGGAGGCACAAGGGATGGAAAGCACCCCTCCCCCCATGTTATTAACTCCAGAAGATCTCCTGCCATGAGGTGAGGCAACATGCCTGACAAGCAGCAGTACTGAATGAGGAAGAGCTAATAACCACCCACAGTGGAAGTTATATGGGCTTCCTATGAAAGGCATGGGAGATGTAACAAATAAGTAACTGAACCATTAAAGTGTTAAAGTGTTGCACGCTCACATAAGAAACACACTGCAGCCTTTTGCAATTGACAGTTATTTTTTTACTATCTAGAAAGAAGCTCTGGTGACAATTATCTATGTGTGATAATGAGAAACATTCTACACCTCTGCATTTATACCATGCCCCGGGATACTGACAGGGACTGTAAAACTTCTAAAGCTGGCCATAAACAGTACAATCCACTTCTCCAAATGATCCGATATTTGGCCAGCACAGCCACACACATGTTGGGCCACATCTGCCTGACCCAGCCATTCATCCCTTGGGCCAACAATCAGATAATGAGTAGAATGTATACAGTAACGTTAGAATTATCTACTGAAATGTCCATTAGGCCTAGATGACGTATGAATGACTACAAGTCCATACTACATGCCAGGATTTGTCAGTGAATGGGCTCCTTAAATGGTCTGAAATTTATATCAACGCTTTCTTCAAGATGCTTCGATTAGGGAATATTCCAGGGACTCTCTGGAATAAATCAAGATGCGAACCTCCCCCAATACCAAATCTGCAGGGAAACCACTATAGTAATGTGCAGAAAATATGCATGAACTGTCCTGGGTTGTATAGATTAATGAAAAAGCATTGGAACTAAGTTTTTCTGAGTTGGGACTTCCTGCATGCAATGCTTACAGCAGACTCACTCTTGCCTAGGGATTTTCAAGCTGTGCTTCTCCCAGTGCAGGCTTTTGAAGGTGAATGCTAAAAGTGGTGTCTGCAGATTGCTTTTACCTAATTAGCAGCTGGTGTGAGAGATATGTTGATATACTGTATTACTTACTGACACTATTAGAGTTCAGTTGCTTTATTTTTAAAATACATAGTTTTTCTCATTTATTTATTTTTAAAACTAACTCCTCTCAACTGTTTCCCCTGGTGTTTTTTCCAGAGAGTGAGCTTTTTGAAAATAGATACCTTGGTTGCCTTTGCTTTATGAAGGTAACAAACATAAATTATTCTGTCAAAATCTAGAAACTTTATTTCCAGACTATATTCCATCTTAAATTGTATTCTTGTTTCTGTATCAAGAAGATGTCTTAAACCAAAGGGTAATTCCACTGGAATGAATGGCAACTGAATATGCTTCTGATGTTTGCTGATGCCTCCATACTCCCCTAGTACAATAAATGGTTGAACCTGGGTTTTTTCTGCCCTCCAATTAACAGTGAACAATAACATAAATATAGTATTAAATTATAAGACCAGTTCTACCACAGTACACTTCTGTTTAAAACTTTAGTGTAGCAGGCAGAACAGGAATCATACATTTCAGACAATTATGAGATTGTGAAAAGATCCATAGAAAGCCTTTGAATTGTATTTGGAATGATTATGATCCATCAATTTAAAAAAGCTGCCAATGGGATATGTCTGCAAGCTCTTCTTTATATCCTGATTAAATCTCACCACCACTGTCATCACTAGCCATAATATAAATATTAGCAAGTTTGAGGTAATGGGTTGTCTACTCATTCCATTCAGCACAATCCTGCCACTCATTCATCACTCATCTCATCATATCACTGACACAAAGTCATCACTTCTTTATGTTTACATCGAGATATTATATTCCAAAAAACAACATAGGAACCCATTTGGTAATATAAATCAAACCTCAAAGTATGGGCACTATTTCAAAATATATGGAAAAATTAAGAGAAAAATTTTTTTAAGCATAGTGCACAAGTTCCAATTAGTTTTTTTTAGTGGGCTTTTAAGCCTTTGGCAAATGAAATAAAACGGGCAAATGGAATTCCTCTTAACAATTACCCCTCACAACCTAAAATGTATTTGCTTTATTTACAGTATACATTTTAAATGTAATGATATATACCCTGATATTCTGGCTTGGAAACAAGTTTTGGTTTCATAAAAACCATGTGTACTACCAAACAAAGCCTCATGTAGGCTGACAGACCACATAGGGGGCTACCAAATAGCCAATCACAGCACTTATTTTACACCACCCAGGAACATTTTTCATGCTTGTGTTGCTCCCCAGTTCTTTTTACATCTGAATGTTGCTCACAGGTAAAAGAGGTTGAAGACCCCCAATCTAAGGTCTGCAAAATCGTTGACATGCTGAGGCTGATATATAAGATTTCCCTAGCAGACAGTCAGCTATTATTTCATATCTTGGCTGTTAGTTTTATGTACTTCTTTCACCACTTCTAATTACATTACTCTTTTATTCACTGCACTCCTCTTACCTCTGCCTTCTCATTTTCACCCTTTTTACATTTCTCTTTCAATCTCTTTATTATTTTAAGTCACAAATAACAGGACAAGACACGATACTGTAGGTTACAGAATAATACTTGAATTAATCTTACAAAACAAAACAAAACAAAAAAAAAAAAAAAAAAAAAAAAAAAACAAAAAAGGGGGGAAGGGAACAGAGAAAGGTGAAATACCAAGTTAACGTGACGTTACCATATTCCCCTATCTAATAACGTGATATGGAGCCTAAGCAATTATTATGGGTATCATAACAAAGTGAACCACAACTTAAGAGGGTCATATATAACTGACCCATATCTATATTAAATGTGATAATAGAATAGAAAGTGAAAGTGAGAACTCGTGCCCAAGTGAAGGCCCGAAGAGGGCCCATGTTACTAACACCCGTGTCTCTAGGGTCTCTATGACCTTACTATTAAACTCTCGTTAATCATAGTGATCGAATCTCTATTAGTGCATAAAGAGGAGAAGAGAAATAAATAAACAAATACATAAAAAATAAAAATAAAGGAAAAAAAAAAAAAAAAAAAAGGGAGCCCCCAATACAGTACAGTCCAAAACTATACATTTCACCTCAACTGCTTGCATTTACACATGAACAAGTATTTTTATACTATTACAATGATAGAAGATTGTCTGGCATTCCCGATCCATACCTGTATTCAATCCAAGGATTCCATACTACTAGGAATTTCGAATGAGTATCCAGGAGGATGCTCATCATTTTCTCTTGGGACATAATCCAATCTATTCTGGATTTAACTGGCTCTATTGGAATTTGTTTTTGCTTCCATGCACTAGCTATCGTTCTTTTGGCTGACAGTAAGATAAATCCAAGTAGGCAAAACTGGGTATTAGTGAGGGCTTCCGGTTTTTTACCAAGGAGAGCCAACAATGGATCTTTAGGGATGGGAACCTCGAAGACTGAGTAGATCATGTTGAAGATCCTTATCCAGAATCTCCTAACCTGGGGACATGTCCACCAAGTGTGAATCATTGTACCTGGCTCCCCACAACCTCTAAAGCAATTAGGGTCTGCTGAATTGACAAATTTGGCTATACGAGTGGGGACTAAGTACCAGCGAAATAAAACTTTATAGTTTGTTTCTAGTAGGGATACATTATTAGATGACCTTTTAATTGAACTCCAAATCTGATCCCAATCTTCCAAGGATATTTCCCTTGATATATCCTCTTGCCAAGCTGACATATAGGGCAGCATTGAAGATGGAGAAGACCCAAAAAACTTGTTATATAGCATAGAAACCACTTTTTGTATTCTAGGGGATCGGGAGCACCAGTTTTCAAAAAATGTCTCCCTATTATCCACATCTTTTACCTGCCAATATGTTGAGACAAAGTGATGCAGTTGCTGTGCCCTGAATCTTTCTGTTAAAGGGACCGAAAACCTATCGATCAATTTCCGTAAAGACAGAGGTCCTGAGGAGTTACATAATTGCCCCACTGTTCTAATATCCCTATCTAACCACCACTTAAATCGGAATATTTGTAACCCCGGTGGGAACTGTGGGTTCTGGAACAAGGGAGCCAATAGACTTCCAGGAGTTTTCAGCTGAATATGTTTACCAACAGCACCCCAGAGTTTCAGAGTATGCTGTAAGCATCTGCTTGTCTGTTTAAATTTCCCCTCTGGTCGATTCCAAATAAGTGCAAGAGGGGACCAGGGTCCTGTGAATGCACCTTCCAGTGCCACCCAATGAGGACTATCTTCCCGAATATGTAAGGTAAGAATCTGTGCTAATTGGGCAGCCTGATAATAATAGGATAGCTTAGGAAAACCCAGCCCCCCTCCATCTTTAGGTTGAAATAATGTATTTTTATTGACTCTTGGTATTTTACTTGCCCACACAAACTTTAATACCTTGGATTCAAACTTCTTAAGATGTCCTGATGGGATTGGGATCGGTAAAGTCCTAAATAAGTATAACAATTTCGGCAGAAGTGTCATTTTTACAGAATTTATACGGCCTATCCATGAGATATGGTGGGAGCTCCATTTCTCCAGAAGAGAGGATAGGGCCTTAAAAAGTGGGGGATAATTGTATTTAAATAGGTGATCATATGATCTGGTCAATTTAATTCCTAATAGCGAAATATAATTAGGGTGCCAATGAAAGTCGAAATTTAGTTTAAGTAACTTTTCCATATCGTGAGGGAGATTAATATTTAAGACTTCAGTTTTGCTATGATTAATTTGTAACCCTGAAATTTTACCAAATCTATCTAGTAATCCATATAAATTTGGAAGTGACGTAAGGGGTTTAGAGATGGTAAGGGACAAATCGTCCGCGAAAAGACTAAGTTTGTGTTGGTGACCCATTACCTCAATGCCAGCAATATTTGGGTTGGAACGGACCGCTATAGCTAGTGGTTCAATTGCCAGGTTAAATAAAATTGGAGATAGGGGGCACCCCTGGCGAGTCCCCCTGTAGATCTGAAATGGATTAGAAACAGAGCCTGCTATATTGACCACAGCTGAAGGCCTATCGTATAACGCAGACACCCATGACAATAAATTTGATCCAAACCCCCATTTTCTGAGGACGTAATAGAGATATTCCCACAATAAAGAATCGAAGGCCTTACGTATGTCCAATTTAAGGATCATAGATTTAATCCCTTTAGAAACAGCATATTGTGTAAGCAGGATTAAACGTCTAATAGCGTCTGAGGCCTGGCGCCCCGGAACAAACCCCACTTGATCCTTATTTATTATAGACGGGAAAAATGTATTAATCCGTGTTGCTATAATTTTCCCTAAGATCTTAATGTCTGTATTTAAGACCGAAATCGGTCTATAGTTTTTACAGTCGTATAAGTCTGAATCCGGCTTAGGTATGGCCGAGATTTTAGCTTGCACAGATTCCCGTCGAAATCGTTGTCCCTCTCTCAGGCCATTGAACATGTCAGTTAGATATGGAATTAATTCAACTGAGAATTTTTATAGTACATATTGGTAAAGCCGTCGATACCTGGGGCTGTATTAGATTTGAGCTGCTTAATCGCCAATGCTACTTCTTCCACCGTTATACTTTCCTCAATCAATGAGGATTGCTCAGGGGAAAGTTGAGGTAGCTCAAGATCTTTAAAAAATGTGGGTATTGCCCCGGGTCCAGACGGGGCCGGGCAGGCATATAATTTCTGATAGAACTGCTCGAATGTCTCAGCTATCTTCCGTGGGTTCCCTGATATAGGGCCTTGGGCAGTCTTAATTCTATGAATCGGGGATGGATTGTCCCTCTCGTTTAATTTCCGAGCCAGCATCCTGCCTGGCTTATCTAGGGAACTGTATAATTTATGTTTAGCCCATCTCAAGGTTTTCTCTGCCCTAGAGGTTAAGAGAAGATCTAGATCCCTTTGGGCTTGTTGCACCTGGGATAAGAGGGCCTCTGTAGGTTTACTTATATACAGTTCTGATAACCTATCAAGTTCTTTAACCAACACATTGACCGCTTTGTCCCTTGTTTTTTTCCTTTGGGAACCTATCTTGATAAATACCCCCCTAATTACTGGTTTTGGGCTTCCCATAATGTTGTTTCAGTTGCCACAGAGGAAGCATTTTCAAGAAAATACCTATCTAAGTTCTCCCTTATCTCTGTCACGACCTCGGGGTAGCTCAAGAGAGACTCATTGAGTCGCCATTGCCGGCCCGGAGCGGTGACAGAACCAAGGGACAGACCTATCAATACCGGGCAGTGATCAGACCACCCAATATTAATCATTTTAGCTGATTGGAGTGATGTAACTATAGGAGAGGTAATTAAAATGTGATCTATTCTAGTAGAGACCTTATGAGGGGCAGAGTAATGGGAAAATTGACGGGTTCCCGGATTAATTTCTCTCCAAGCATCCACAAGTCCTGACAAATTTAGGAGATTCTTAAATTCTACAACCTGCTTATTTGTAGTCCCGGTATTTCCCCTATCAATAAGAGATAAATGGTCTAGGTGTGTGTTCCAGACCATATTAGAATCACCACATAAAATCATCTGGGCAACCTGATTTTGCTTACAAGAGTCAAACAGCTTGGTTAAAAACCCCAACTGGTGTAAATTGGGAGCATAATAAGACACTATAGTAAGAGGGGAGTCGCCAATGTGGACATTAGCTATGATGTATCTTCCCTCGGGGTCCGTGATAACCTTGTCTATCACAATTGATAGGCTAGCATGGAAACATATAGCGACCCCTTTAGTTTTTGTAGTACTAGTTGCTAATAAGACTCTGGGGTATCTTTTATGAAAATATTTAGGGTGGGAAGAATGCGAGAAGTGGGTCTCCTGTAAACAGACAATGTCAGCTTTCAAAGCTGCATATTGGACAAAAGCCTTGGTTCTTTTAACCGGTGAATTAAACCCCTGCACATTGTGACTGAGTATCTTAATTGACATTATTATGTATAACGGTATACAGTTTACACTTTTTTACGGGCCAAGACAGGCATCTAAGTATCAAACCATTTAGGGCAATGCCAGACAATCCCAATACAACGAACATACTATACATTTCCTTTTTTGAAGTTGGACCTGCAAGTTAAGGCATACAAAAAACAAGAAAAAAAAAAAAAAACCCACACAAAAAGGGAAAAAAAAAAAAATAAGGGAACAATATAAACCATACATACATCCAGCTTATAGATAGCTCTACCACAAATACTTTATAATAATCCCAAGAATCTAGTGGAGGAGAGGATTGGGACTTCAACCTAACTCTAGAGAAGCCCCACCCAACTAACCCTCCTGGCAGGGGGGAAAGCCCCAAGTATCGAGAGCTTTTGATGGCTACTTATTTCGCGACATATTGTACCCCTTGAACAGATCGAGGACAATGGTTCCTTCACATAATATCCATTTCCATGCCTGTAACCTCCAAGCCAGTCAATTGCAGTAGAAGCTCTGGAGTATAATAAAACATAGAGAGGAGGGGAGAGGAGAGAAAAAAAAAAAAAAAAGGAGGGGAACCCCCCCGCCTTCCCCCCTCTCTCTTAAACATAAGCCTTTATCAAAGGATATCCAGGATCAATTCTTAACAAATAGATGGGCCTAAATCCCAGGTTTTAGTAAAAGTTAGGGCCCATACATAGCTTTTATTACTAGAATAGAGCATAATACTATACAGGCCCTTTTACTCTTTCCCACATTGGTAAAATCTTCCGTGAAGCCTTAGAGGTTTTCGGGATCTCTTTCAATGAGGCATCATCTAGACCCAGTTTTATAAGTAAGTCGCGGCCCTCTTCTGGCGATGAAGCTGAATATTGCTTATTATTGTAGGTAAGCATCAAACGGAACGGAAATAGCCAACGGTATAGAATTTTACGTTGTTGTAGAATTCTTGTAATCGGGCCCATATTCCTTCTCCTCTGTAGCGTTGTGGGAGACAAGTCGGCGTAAAGCTGAAAGGGGAATGTTTGGTAGATCCCCTTTTTACATTTCTATTGCTGTTTTCTTACATCACCTTTTTTTTTTCACTCCAGTATCAACTTTCATATTACTCAGTACGGAAAAGTAATTATGAAAAAGTGCTATACAAAAAAATCCATCTAATCTATTTTTGCGCTTTGCTGCATATTACTTTGTCTGCTTTATACTTTGTTAAAAACTATAATTGCAGTAAATCATAGGGCATGCAGAGGAAAAGCAGCGGTACTTTGTATCTGTTAATACACACACATACACACACACTCCTTGTTGCCTTTTTGGCACAGCACCAGTTAAAAGGAAGTCAGCATTTCAGAGTTGTGCCCTGTGGGCATTTCAGCACCATGGACAGCAGCCAGATTTAATCCCTTGTGGTCACCAGAGGTCACAATAGTTCAGTGGATCAATGGGTTTGTTGTCATGTATCTCGTGTTACTCTGATGTATGGGATATTGTTCCTTCACTAGGAGGGACCAGGCTTGATGCGTCACACCCACTGCTGGGGGCATTCTTTAACTTGGATGTACTATTAGCAAAATGGAATTATACTTGTGACGGGATGTTACCTGCAATCACTGCTGGCTGTTAAAGGTATTTTGTTGCATTGTCAATATGCCACTTTTTCTGACAGCAGCTGGTGTCTCTTTTCCTTTCAACAGAAGTCTTTTGTCCCTTTTTTAAATGTTATATCTGTCTGGTGACATTAACCCTGCCCTTTCCACCAGCAAGCTAAGAGCTGATTCAGAGACTGTTTCCAAGAATCACTTTACTGTCTCACTGTCCCTGGCACTTCTCTCCTAAGTGGCTGCTCCTACTTATCATCTCTCAGTCCATGTATTTGTTTTATTTGCTCTGCTCCTTCTTTTCACTTTAGCATTCCTCCTTTATTAAAAAATAATTATGAATAACAGTATCCATAATAGTAGCTACGGTAAGATTCTACTACCCCAAATATATGTGGTAGCTAAAACATTCACTCGTGCTACTATTCACATTTAAGACCATGTTAAAATCTTGTAGAATAAAGCTATTCTACTCATGCCATAGACATGCCAACTGAAGTGGCAAACAGTACTTATGAAACAGCTGTAAAACCTGTTCTTTCTACTCAGATTTCTTCACATACATTCAACTATTTATTCTCAACATTTATAAGGGGTGTATTTTTTAAAGAGCAAATCTGAAGTTACTTTTCTTTTTTTTTTGTTTTGTGGATTTTGTCTGACTTACAGTTCTCTACCAAAATTAACATTGTTTTTTATCCTATTTATAAAGCATTGGTAATAATATATATATATACAGTAAATGACTTTTCTACCAACATTTCAAAGGTATTTCTTGCCAGCCCAGACCTGGCAAAATGCTTGGAATATTTTGCTATGGGATGGTTCGATATTAGGGGTGCACAGTAGGCAAAATACATTTTCCCACACCTTTGAAAATATGTTTCTTTAAAAACAACAAGATACTTATTTTACCATTTGATAAACATACTATTATATATGACAGCACAAAGAGTGAGAAGCAGAATTGTTTTGTTTCTAGGTATAAATCTGTACTTTTTTAGTGTACATTTCCTCAAACTTTTAAATATTTCCTTTGTGTTGTTTATTAATCTTAGCCCTGTCACCTTAAATATTTCATTACTTTCATGTCACCGTCTTCACTTACGCCCCTTTTAAATACATTACCGGTCTCTTTAAACTTTGTCTGCAGTTCCATTGCATTCAACTTCTACATATCACTGTCTTTTTCTTTCTTACTTTTTCTTGTTTACTCCTCACCATCCATGATCTGAATATCTTTCTACACTTACCTATCATCAAAAATGTATTTTGTCTACTGTCCCATAAATCTATATATTTTTTTCTTGTCTCTTATAATCCTCTCTCTTACTTCCTAACCCTCTCTTCGCCCATCTTCTCACGCATAGCTCTCCTAGAATCCTCAGGACCTATGCCAACCACGAGGTGCACATAACAGATTTTCATGGCAGGGGGAGGGAAAAGAAGTGGATGGATGAAGTCCCAGAAACCTTTTAGTGCTGCTGGAATGATATTGGAAAGAAATCTGTATGTTGTAAATAGACAGCAAGGGGGCTCTGAAGAATTTCTGTTTTTAGACTAGTGTCTTTTCAGAGAGGTTATTCTGTTTCACATCTACACTCGTAAATTATGTGTCCCCAATTATACTTCTCTGTCAGCACCTGTTTTATTTTAGTGAACACATTGACCAGGTTGTTGTCCTCCGCGCCTCCCTCCCATTCTGCACACTGGTATTTCTACTGATTGAAAATGTTTAGTCCTTTTTTCTTTTGACTATTTCATTATGCCACACTCCAGTTCTTATATTTTTTCTTTTGCTGCTTACTGTTATAATTTTCAAAAAGTAATAGTCAGAAATGGTCACAGACTTCTACTGCACAACTATAAAAAGTAGTTCAAGTGTTTTGTCTTTAGCTGTCTTTTGCATTTCTATATTATGAATGCCTGTTAAGCTATGATCCTTTGGAATACTATGTACAGTGCCTAAAGTAGTATTCCTTAGTGTCAGTGTGCATGAAACACATATCAGCACATGGTAGATTTACTTCCTGCTCCCTACACTGCTGGTTATAAAACCCTGAGGCAGCAGACTATAGCTTACCCTCCCTCCTTTAGCCCAAGCACAATTATTTATGACTGGACTTTTTTGATGACTTTTCTTACATCAAATCCCTGCTTTGTCTGGTAAGAACTAACTGTTGGGTGGGAAAGGGAGCTGGGGAATAATAGGATGTCTGAAAAACACTGCAGTGCCATTTCAGTTATTCTCTGATGTACAAAAACATAAGCTTTGCACATAAGCTTTGCATCTGTAATAAGAAACTGAGGTGTGAATTGTATCAGTGTACAAGGCAATTGCCAACATAATACAGTTTATACAGGAATGTAATAACAGTTGCAATGTGATATTCTTCATTGGCCAGCTATAATATTGTTAATGAGCAATATAAATAAAACATATGCTAAAATATATTCTGCCTATTTTTAAAATTGAAAAAAAATGGAAAAAGATATATATTTTTATTATAAAGCAAAGTAATGGAGCATTATTTTGCATTATTAAACCGGAGGGATCAGTAAAGCTTTCCTTATCTGACAGTACTGGAAATGTGCAGAGATGGCAGTATCAAATGCAGATGCATCAAATCCATGATTTTTGAATTCAGATGAAATCCAAATACTTCCCCCAAAACTCATCCAACTACTGAAAAATGTAAATTTCTGGCTTCTCTAAGAAAAAATAAACTGTTGTCTTCAGTTTCCTGCAGTAGTGAAATAAAAAAAAACTAAGATCTGGATTCAGTTAGGACAAATACAAATTATTAAGCCAAAACAACATTGTGCAAATGATTCTGGTTACACAATGAGCTCTGAGCAGCTATAAACAGGGCAGATGAAAGACACGCACCTGGAAGGCCCTGAAGCCCTACATTGCATCACAACTGTATTTATTAAAGGTACAACATACTAAACTGAAACTGGTGAAAAAAGAGATTAGAAAGCAACATACATTAGTTTCAACATCTGTAATACTAGCAGATAGTAACTCTTAAGTAACAGAAAAATAGTGTATTACATGTTCATAAACATATGTAAAAAGAGGGATATTGGGAAATCATATAATCCTTTATAATCCTCTGTTTTATACTTTGTCAAATAAAATACAGATATGGGATACCATATTAAGAAACCCATTATTATTAAAAAAAAGCTCAAAGGCTCAAAGGCAATTAAGAATAAAATACTACCTTGTACTTGATTGTAACTAAGCTATATAAATCCATATTGGTGGCAAAACAATGTTATTTGGTTTATTTAATGATTACATTTTTTTAGCAGGCTTAAAGGAACAGTAACACCAAAAAAGTGTTTTAAAGTTATGAAAATATCATGTACTGTTGCCCTGCACTGGTAAAACTGATCTGTTTGCTTCAGAAACACTACTATTCATATAAACAAGCTGCTGGGGAGCAATGGCAGAAATTGAAAAATGGCTATATGGCACAGGATAACTAATGGATAGAAGATAACACTATTAGACAGACAGAGCTTATTTGCTATCTGATGTGTAACCTGCACCTTTTCTCCTTTGAATGGCTGCCCCCATTGCTACACAGCAGCTTATTTATATAAACAATAGTAGTGTTTCTTAAGCAAACACAGCCGTTTTACCAGTGCAGGGCAACACTGCATTATGTTTTCATTACTTTAAAACACTTTTATTTTTTGACGTTACTGTTCCTTTAAGGTATTTCTTGTCTGGAAAACCAATGGGCCCAAGCATTCTAGATAATAGATCCTATACCTGTACTAAATCAAACCTTTTGGAAAAAGGGGGTGGATCAATTTTTTAAGCTACCCTTGGCTACAAACTGCACTCTTCAATGCAGACTTCTAATCAGGATGTTATCATCACATGTTTGATATCATAAAAGAATAGCAACATGCTGTAGTAAGAAACAATGAAAAAAGGCTTATCTCAATAACTTCCACCAGGCACAATAACTGTTCCATTTGCCTAATTGCATACAGCCATGCTATTAGCCTGGCTAGGGTTTCTTGTTCGCCAAGCAGATGCTCAAATGAGAAACAAGGCATTCTAAAGAATATTACTTGCAAGACCTTACTTTCATTCAGCCAAGTAAGCAATAGGTGATGTCCAAATAGTGTAAACTGCCACACTTGTGTGCTTGTTTGCACATCCACACTGCTGAGAAACAGGAATAAATGCTGAAACCACCAGTTATATAAGTTGGAGTGAATGAAGTATTTGGTTCTCTATTTATAACTGGAGTTTAGTAACCAAAATAATATTTGTTAGTCATAAATCATTCCCCAGATCTGCCTCTCTTCAGGGGAAGGTACGAGGGGTAATTGCATGGGTGGGTCTGAATAAGCATGTGCTATCACACACAATTCTCTGTACATATCACAGTGTGTTATGTGCACTTGGATCAAAATACTTAATTATCATCCTTAATTATTTTTCAGTTATTCCTCTTATAGACATATTGTGTATATAGTGGGATCACATTTCCATTATTTACTGATTTTTGTAACTGCTTCCATTATGTTCACATAACAGTGTTGCAAAAGCTTGAAATAATCCATCTTTTATTTATTCATCTTTTGCAGCGTCTCAATGCCTTGATTGTCCTTAAGATGAAGGTATGGAAGAGGGCAGCTACTGTTTTGATTCTCCTCTGTGCTGTGTTGTCCCTTTTGGTCTATGGCGAAGTCTTCTACAGGAGATGGACATTCAATTCGGCCTCCTTCTCCTCACGGTTGGCCATGCGCTCAACTTTAAATGGCCAAAGAAGATTCCCTCGAGGCCTGGAGCGCAAACAGCCAATGATTTCTCAATGTAAGAGGGTATACTTTCTCCAGATGACTTCTTCTATGGTCATATAAATTTGAGTCCAGAACAGGTGCAAGTGTTTGTTAAGGAATGGAATTTGTCAGGAAAGAAGGAAAATGCTTTTAATGCTTGGATGATGCTTGTGCAATTTGTTTCCTTGTTTCTTCCATCATCATCTATACACAAAATTATATTACAGTACCAAACTGTTTCATGAGTAATGTTCATGTTACTGCTTTTTTGGTCCCTACCTGGTGGTTTTAATTTAGAGGCTTTGGGAATGTTCTCCTGCATTGCAGGAAGCAGTATTCCTTTGATCAACAGCTCATACCCATTTCACTGGCGCACAGACTCTTAACTCCTTCCTAGCCAGAAAAGCCTGCAAACCATTACCATAAACGTTTCACATATGTAGCAGTCTCCCTTCCAACTAAAAATAAAACCACAATGTAAGTGTTAAATGCTTCACACGAAAACAAGAAATCCCTCAGTCATTTTCTTCCCACATTACTTTACAATCTGATTTAATTTTACACCTGGGAGTTGAAAATGAAAGCCAATCATTTTAATGAAGTGGATCTGCACATTTCCTGGATAATAACCTCAGCAATTCAGCTGAAGGAAAATTACATAATATTTCTAGGATCGACATGTCAAGGTGTTTCATTGACAACAGGAGTGAAAGTATGATGCAAGTGGATCAATTGTTGCAATAGAGAAATAGGAGACTTTATAGAGAAGGATCAGATGGCACAATAAAAGAGGTAATATAGAGCAATGGGATAAATTTAACTGTCTGTGTGTATTTAAAAATCTTTTCATATACATTGGCTTTCTGAAGCAACATGTGACAACGTAGCCTTACCGAAAGTAATAGTAGAGAGGGATGAGCATGTTTGCAATCCATTTGCTGCCGCTTCATAAAGCAAATGAAAGAATTTAAACAAGGGATTATATTTATATAAACTGGCGATAAATAATTGAATGAAGTGTGCTTGAAATGGGTCACTTAAATAAACAGAATAAAGTGCTTGAATAAAGGTTGAGGAATTAGTGGAAAGTCTGTAGGAAAAGCAGAAGGTGCTAGGCAATGTCTTGCAGCATATTTGACATTTGCACAGGTGAATCATTGTGTGGTTTTATCCTTTTCTGACAGATCCGCCTGTACTTTTATGCAGCAATATTAAAAACTAATATTAGGTAATAGCAGGAAATTGCTGATTTGTAAAATATCACTCAACACTTAAAATTATTTATGCACTTCTCTGTCCCAGACACAGCTCTTTTCGAAAGCTACACACAAGCCGAGATTCGGGAGCTTGTTTCTACTTTGGTAGAAAGGTACAGCCAGTCTGCACACTCTGGAGACGACCCAAAAAATGGTGCCAGGATGAAGAGGGCCCGAGTACGCAAACAACCTTGCACCCTCAAGGAACTAGAGGTGAGCGTAAGCGAACTTGGCTTGGGCTACATATCCGACGAAACTGTCTTGTTCCGTTATTGCAGTGGTACCTGCGAAGCCGCTGTGCGCAATTACGACCTTTCTTTGCAAAGCATACGAGGCAAGAAGAAGATAAAAAAAGACAAGGTCAGAGCCCGACCTTGCTGCAGGCCAACAGAGTACGAGGACGATGTGTCTTTTCTGGACTCCAAAAACCATTACCATACCATCAAAGAGGTCTCTGCAAAGGACTGTGGCTGTGTTTGATGAAAATGTAGGGTGGAGAACCAGAAGTAACTAGCCTAACAGTAAGGTGACCTCCCTATAGAGAGCCAGTGTTCTCTCCCTGGAGCCAGTATGCCCAATGGGAACAAAAGGTCACAAAGTAGTATTAATTGTCTACCTCACTCAAACCTTTCAAATGGAAATCAGCTTTGTGACACAAAAGCAAAGAAGGACTAAGTAAACAAGATTATGGAATTGCACAATATTATGGCACCCACAGAAAAAGAGGTCAGCATCTCTCTGAGCATTTCTGCTGTTGATATGAAGGATCTGGTATTAGGGTGGAAATACCAAGCTACAAATAAAAAAAATTAACTTTTTAAAAACAAATATCACAATATATTTAAGAATGCTCACTGCTCATGTGTTTTCAACTATTTTATATAACAGTGACCAAGCTGAAATGAGATGTAGAGTTTCACATCAGCAAGACATCACCATTCAGTAGACCAAATCTATAGTACGAGAGTGTAGTAAACAATCAAGATTAATATGAGGTATCAGAAGACCATTGCATCTAGCTTTGTCATTTCCCTACCAGAAAGGATGTAGGTAACTACACTGAGCAGATAACATAGTGATTGCGACTTTGGTGCCAAAAGCCTCATATTCCACAAGTGAAGTTGACTTTTTCCATTTGTGCTGACCTTTACCTGAGACTGTAAAGACCACTGGTTATCAACTTTATTTAACTGTATACATATATGTATGTCTGTCAGAATCAAGGAGTACTTATACTATACTGTATGTTTGTGTATGGGGGCATGAGTATTTTCAAGCTCTTTAATAATAATCTGTATAGCAGCAGTGGGAAGTTAGTAGTTAGACAAAGTGCTGCCATTGGTAATTAAAACACGCTATAGTCACACATTCCACAAAATACTAGTATTAGTTTAAAAACTGATTAATACAGGAAACAAGTACATCTGTTGGGGATATGCAGAAAGTCCTGTTTTATAAATGTTGCTTTATTGCTAAAATAATACTGCATTCAGAGCTGCACTTTGAGGGGAAAATGGGGGTACAGCAGTCAGGGATCCCATGATAGAAAAGCACAATTTATGGGACATGAAAGTGTGGGGCTTGTGGGTAAATGGGTGAGCTTTGTGGACATTGTTGGCAGGGCTTTGAAATGATTGGGGAATGGCCAAGGAACTTGCTGTTAGCTTGTACCACAGCCCCATCCCACATAAAATTGATTTTAGTTACTAGCCCTTACAACTAAATGCTTTTATGGTCCCACAACTTATATAATTTGATATATAGTTTGTCTTGTAAACATATTTTGAAAAAACAATCAATCAGGACCCCAATGGGCTTTCTGTACAACTGGGTGACTCAGCAGTCACAAGCTGCTACTGCCCAGTAGTAGACACTTTATAGAATAATGAAATGCAGTTATGTTCTCCTGCAAGGGGCAGTATACATTGACAGGACAATAATCCATCGCTGCATCAGTCTGTGCCGATTAGTGATGGGCGAATCTGTGCGAATTCATGAAACACATTGAAGTCAATGGGCGTCAAAATAATTTTCATGCGCGTCAATGTTGACATGCGGATTTTTCGAATTTGACAGTTTCACAAATTAATTCGCAATTTGCAGCGAAACGTGGAAATTTTAATATATTTTTGCCATAATCTTCTGCCAAAATGTCAGATCATTCAACATCTGAAAATTAGCCCTCCTTAGTCAGCTTGTCATGATCTATTGCTTATATGGATAGACCACCCCCTAGTGGTGTTTGTGTCAGTGCAGGATCTTTTCATCTCCAAAATCAACATTTTCAAATATAGTTTAGGAGCTTGAGCAATAGAAAGTTTCAATTACATGCCTATGATACCAAGGAGCTCACTTTATATGAAATCAAGCTTTACTACATAAAATCTGGATATCATTCAAATGAGATTTGAGCACCACTTATTTATAGAAGAGTGAATCACCACTATTACTGATTGAATCCAAGCTGCGGCAAGCAGACAGATCAGAGAGAGAAGTAGTAAAAAGGAGCAGGCAGTGACTAAAACAGTCTACAAAGGTTGGGCAGCAGTATGTCTCTCTTGCATACATTCATTTCCCTATGACATTTCTATATTATTTGTAGGGAATTAACTTATTAAAAGGAAACCTTACAGCAGAGCAATCTCTCCAGGCTGTTTTTCATTCCTTGCTGCCTGCCCCTTTCCTATGTCTCTACATATATCTAAGCCAGGGTAAACAAACAGCTCAGCATATGGAAATTAAGTTGATTCAGCTTTTGTTGTAGCTAAGAAAGTCTGATTTACCACATGACATTTTGTCAGGGAATTCTAGGATCAACATCTTGCTCGAAATGTTTACAAAAACTACAACCACATGAAAAATAAATGCATTAAAACTGCAGTTTTGGCAGGGTGCATGAGTCTGACATTATCAAGTCCAGAATCATTCAGTTTTTACTGCATATTATTATACTCTACTTATACCATGTTGCATTTGCATGTAGGCTGGCAATGCCATCTCTGATAGGTGCAAATATAGAAGCCTGTGTCATATCATCCATTCATTCCCAAATATTAAATAACCATTCACTTGTTATATAACAATAACACACTGTGTGGTAACCATCTTTTCTTGCATTAGCGTAATTGAAATATATAAATATATACATAAATATATTAAAAGTTTTGCTAAAGCCAACAAAAGATATGTTTATTTTATTTCCATTGTTATTTAAACCTGTTTTAAGATTTTGTTTGCTTTGTAAAAATGTATTTATTCCTTTTTATTCATCAAAGTTTTATTTGTACCATGTTATTTTGTATAAAAAAAGTCAAGAAATCATAAATAAATATTTTCAAACGAAAATGGCACATGTTTATGTAATATTGCCAGATTACATTGTTGGAATCAGATATGCCTGTGTAAAAAATACATTTCTTTTTGGAAGCTCATATACTGAGCTCATATAATCATATACATCTTTTTTTACATAAGCCCAACTGATTCATTTTAAAAAATCAGGGTGTATTTTCTCTTTAAGATACTCCTGTACCCTAACCAACTAATGGCTGCAAATCTACTTTCTTCATAATTACTGTTATAGACTCCTGCATTATACTGGGAAATAAGCAAATTATTTTCTTTGCAGTATGGAACAGTTTACAAACACATCTATAACTTTGCACTGACAGTTATAAAATTAAAATATGATCTCTATGACATTTACAATTCACAAATTTAGGGCATTAAGATATGCCCTTTATCCAAGGGAACACAGAAAAACTATATTTACTGTTAGACCCTTGTTATCACTCCTTTTTGCTTTCGAAAAACATAATTTTCTGCTACTTATATCTTGTGTGGGTAACACACTGCACCTTTTCTCATGAAAGTTTTCATTAGTGGGGTAGCACCAAGGACAGGGGTTCCAAAATGGAAACAATTATTTCATCATATTTACTGCCATCCTGACTATAATGCTATTACACAGGACATGTTAATTTAGTCTGTTCATCTGTTTAGTTTAGTACATAGCTATCAATGTCTACTAGCATGGTTGGGCTGGATCAGTGGAAAAACCCAGATGGGCCCCGACGACCCAGATGCGAGCAGGAGGCAGGGGCCCTAAAGGGGGAAGGGGCCAATGGGGTCGCACAAATCAGTCTGACCCTGTCTACTAGGAGCTATTTAGGGGGTGGTAACAGTACAAGAGACTACTGCACTGCTTGATTCTAATTTACTTTACCTGTTTTACCTAATTTACTTTATTACACCAAATGTGTATTTTAAATGTATTTATGCAGTTAGGATACACTCAATCCATAATTTGGAATAGCAAATAGCAAACAGAATCCAACCCCTTATTTTCATTTTAACAGAATAGAAATTGTCACATTCAATAGTCCAGCACTTTAATGTCACATGACTTTTAGAAAGTTTTCTGGAATCTAAAAAGTTTACAGAATTTTAATATATGCCTTTTGTCTCTACCAACTAAGCAGCTAAGCCTCTGCATGCATGACATAAATGTGGTAAATATTTGCTTATTGCCTGGATAGTGTACCCACTGAGAACCCTATGCAATGCCTACATCTCTGACCTTATAATAGGAATAGGGTTCATATGTGCAGCCAGATGCACAAGGTGCTTAATGCAGGACAAATAACCACACAGACAGTGGTGTGTGGCCCTGTTCTTGAAACAAAAATCAAAAAGAGAAAGGAAGAGAAATAAGGTGGTCTCTTACCAAGGGTTTGCCAAACATTTTTTTGCAATATGTGGAAAATTTGAATATAGGAAGAGACTTACATATGTCCTAATAAAGTCTTTTTAATTTTATAAATACTTTGACTACTGCTTTACTAGCAGATGGTCTCTTCCTACTGTATATTGGAATTTTCCACATATTGCGATTAACGCAGGACAGCCTCGTATTCACTACATGTTCAGAACAAGATATATTTCTATAACACAGTGAAGGAATATGATTCACTAGTTTTAGATTCTTAGATCTGGTAAAGAAGAAGTTATGGTAAGACTGATTTACAGTAGCTGCTTGCTTTCAGCTTACCTCACCCTGCAAGTAGGCCATTCCATGTAGTCATTTAGCCATTCGAATGGCTATTAGGAAATGTAATTAGGTAGAAAGCTGCTGTTAAAACAAAGAAGGCTAAATAGTCTGATGCCTTCTAAGGTGCTCAGGTTGAGCACATTTCAGGCTTGGATTAAAAATAGGGTTGGGCAAAACAGAATGATCAATTTGTAGTGCTTGCAAACTCCACATAATTAAAAAAGATAGATAATCTATAGATAGATAGATTCCAATAGAATCTAAAGAATATATATATATTTCAGTACAATGCTGAATGATATTCATGTATAATGTTTTTACTTTGGCTAACAGAAAATCATTCATGTTTTGTGTAAGAATGACAGAGGCCATGTTGCTGATAGCATAGTTCTGACATAAATCTGCAGTTATCATTTAGGGTGGAAGCGAAGAATGGCTAAAGACTGATGACAGAAGTAATGCACAGCATGGAACATTGTGATCATGGTGAAAACAAGGTTTTCCTTCCTGGAAAGAAGTGTTTGTGTGAGAATAAGAGAATCACTTCAGTGCCAATAGAAATAATATCTAAGGGGGTTTTACAATAATGCATTGAAATACACATGGTTTCCACTGAAATATTAAACTTTAATACAGATCATGGTTTAAGTCATAAACACAACTGTCATTATGTTGCCTGGAGAATTAAAAACCAAGGGAACACTAGGCCAACATGAAATTGCCTTTTATGCTCGGGATTGCTTTCCCAAGTAAAGTAATATATTTTGTTCACAGGGAAACAATTAGTGCTTATGTTGTCAAGAGGTCCTTAGCTATCCAAACATGTGTCAAGGCAGAATGCTTCTAATAAAGAAATGTCTGTGTTTGGATATAATTCATTAAATCTGGACGAGAACTGAACTTGCCACTGGGATTGATGAAGGTAAATGTCAGGACGAATTGAGCCCAGTGTAAGGAGAGTCTCTAACACCTTAGCCCAGTACTACTGCAGTAGGAGTTAGCAGGAGGACCAGGTACAATGGCAGGAAGGTTTTTTTGGATTTTTGCCTGAAAAACCCCAAAAACGAACCCAGCACAGATCAGAACATTTTTGGGACTTCTCCCATTGACTTATATGCAACCTCGGCAGGTCTGAGATGTCGGATTTTCGGATTCAGACTTTATCCATCCTTGGGGTATAATAAAATCTGAAAAATTTGTGATTTTTTTTCCACAAAAAAATTTGATTCTATACAAAAATGAATTTTTCAGGTTTTTGGCATCCGGAGTTAATTAAATAACCTCCTAAGCTTTATCAGTCACAGTTCCCACCTTCCTGTGAGTTAGAAAGCTTATTTTGCTCATACAAAGTCTGGTATTCACACATAAAGTTGTTATTTTATATATACAGTACAGTGGACTAGTCTGTTTTGGATTGAGATCAATAATCTTTCATTTGTTTGTTGTGTGCTTTTGTGGAAAATAGCTGCTTCAAGTTACCCATGATGTCTCTTACTGTGGAAAAGGTATTGCAGCTTCTGCCGTTTAAGTGAATCACCACAATGCTCATAGTTCAAATACTATTTCGGGAAGTCATACACAGACAATTTCGTTCTAATATGTTGTGTTCTTTAGTGTTTGGTATGATTGTGAACCGCTGGATTAGACTTTTTTCTCTATCCAGCATAATCACTTGGTTGAAGTACGCACTTTCCTTGCCATTCAAGCCACAGCTAATTTATTAATAATTTGGTTAACCATATGCAATTGTATTTTTATAAAAGTTTCAATAGCAATAAGGTCCCTTTGCTTTAGTGTACAGTAATAATTGCTTTAATACATAATATCAACATAATCTTTGTTATTTTACAGTAAATTAAGGGAATTATGTATTAAAGTTTGAATGTTGAATGTTTTCGGGCAAATATCCGCAAAATTTGGGCTTTTCGGGGGAAAAGCCCAAAAAATCATGTGATTGGAGAAAAAACTCAGACAAAAATCATATGATTTGGGTTTTCGCTTGATTTTATCCAGTTTGTCCCTGATCTGATTAAATTGTGTTTTTTAATAATAAATAGCTCCAATTGTGGATTCTAGTTTGATTGGACTTTTTTATTTAAATACTTATTTATCAAGCCCTAAATATATACTGTAAGACGCACCAGGAAATTGTCCCAGTCTCTTACCTCCCAGAGCGTCTCTACACGTCTGTTGGTGCACAGGTGCGTACTTCTGCATTTGGCATGCGTTCAAGCTAGGCTCAAATGACGATGCCGCCATTTTGCCAGCGTTTGCCGGTAAGTGTCATTTCTCTTGCATTTTTGACTCTTGTCGCTCTGTGACAAACCAAACCTATGCAGAAATGTTTGACCTTCAGGTTTACTTTGCACTATGGCAAAATTACATTCTGAATGTTAATAAGTAAAAATAAGACCAGACCTGTAAAACCAGGGAATACATCAACCAGAATGATGAATGTAATAAAAGTGATGACATGATCTGAAATAAAGTTGTGTTCAAAATAATAGCAGTGTGTTTAAAAAAGTGAATTACAAGCAAGATCCTTATAATAGCTTTTATTTCCATACACGCAAATGCATTGGGAACACTGCACATTCTATTCCAAATCAAAACCTAAAGAAAAACGTATTGAATTTGTGTTATTCCTTTACAGAAAGGGAAGAAAAAGGAATATTATATTATTCCAAAAAATTGCATTCTTCTTTACAAACTCAAAACATTCACTGTATAAATTAACAAATGTTTCACAATTTTGCTTTCCTTTGAATCACTGAACTAATATTTAGTTGTATAACCAGTGTTTCTGAGAACTGCTGCACATCTGTGTTGCATGGGGTCCACCAACTTCCGACACCTGTTACATTCCACAATTCTTCCGAATTTCTTGGTTTTGTCTCAGAAACAGCATTTTTTATATCACCTACAAGTTTTCTATTGGATTAAGGTCCGGGGATTGGTCTGGTTTCTCCATAACATCAATTTTGTTGGTCTGAAACCAAGATGTTTGTTTACTGATGCGTTTGGGGTCATTGTCTTGTTGAAACATCCATTTCAGGGCCATTTCCTCTTCGACATAAGGAAACATGACCTCTTCAAGTATTTTGGTGTACTGAAACTGATCCATGATCCCCAGTATGTGATAAATAGGCCCAACACCATAATATGAGAAACATCCCCATATCATGATGCTTGTGCCACCAAGCCACCCTGTTTTTACAGTGTACTCTTGCTTGAATTCCGTGTTTGGTGGTTGCTGACAAACTTTCTATTGCCCCGAGCCTGGCAGGCAACCAATTCTATTATCAATGCTTTGCAGAATAGGATGGCGTTAGATTACTTGTTGGCAGTGCAAGGTGAAGTTTGTGCCATTGTAGGAAATGAATGTTGCACCTGGATCCAAGACTCTCATTACCCAATCTAGGCACACCTAGCTAAAGTAAGAGAGTTACAGTGAAAAGCTAGGGTTATTGCTCTCAGGGCCAGATATAGCAGGCACCCCTAGGCCTGCAGCCATTCGTCGCTCCCGTTCCCTCCCTTTTATTTGCTTCGAAATTTCTTCATCGGGACCGGAACAATGGGGATTGATGCACAGGAAATGTAAAAACCAATTGTATCTCCTGTGTATCCCCAATGTTTCTGAACCAATGTGGATTTGGCTGGGCAACATGCCGCCCCTAAAATTCTGCCGCCCCTAAAATTCTGCCGCCCTAGGCCTGGGCCTTGGTGGCCTTTCCACAAATCCGGGGAAATCGTTTTTTTGTGGCTAGGGAGCAATGGAACTTGGCTGTCAAATTTCTTTTGGTCTTTCATGGCACCAATTGTGTGTGTGATACTTTTTATAGCAAGTCTGGATTGGGAATCAAAATAGGCCCTGGCATTTCAAGTACACAGAAGCCCAAACAGACCCTCACCAGCCCACTAAATGGTATTTATCTAAGGCCAGTTGTCACGGCCGGCACCCGATACCAGAACAAATGCCAAGCACCCTGGTCTCGGCTCGGCTTCACCAGTAGGGTGACCACCGTTGGGCTTCGGGAGGAGCCCTCAGCTTATTTGGGTGCCACCTGGACTTAACGAGGGGTGCAAGGCGAGATGTTCTGGCTGGCGTAGGGGCACGGCTGTTTAGCAGAGTCTTTTGGGCCGAAGGTCACGGTACAAATGGAGAAAGCGAGAGAATCGTCAGACAGGCTGGGTCGAGGCAGGCAGATAACAAGAATCGTCAGGCAGGCAAGGGTCAAAACCGGGTATTCAAACAGAAGGGATCAGGCAGAAGAGTAATCAAAATGCAGGCAAAGGTCAGAGTTCGGATATCAGAATAGTCAGGAACAGGCAGGGATCAAAAACCAGGAATCACAGATATAAAGTACACAGGAACAGACAGCACAAGGCTTCAGGAACCACAGAATAAAGATTCTATCACGTGCACTGGCTGGGGGTCAGAATGGGCTTTATATACATTCGAAATTGGTGCCAAAACGAGCGTCAATACGCGCTGGCGTGATTGCGCCAGCGCGTATTGACGCTCGTTTTGGCACCAATTTTGAATGTATATAAAGCCCATTCTGACCCCCAGCCAGTGCACGTGATAGAATCTTATTTATATCTGTACCTTTAAGAGGCGCGCAGGCACGCCGCGCGCGCCCTAGGAGAATCAAGATGGCGCCGAAGAGCCACGCGGCGGGCGTCCCCGTCGGTGAAGCGATGGCCGACATGCATTATAGTGTTTTTCTTCATAGCTAAATTAATATTGTTACAGAGCTGCTGCCACAACCAAGCGCAATCATGTCTGAAGGAACCGATTTAACGTCCTACACCACTGAACAATATGACGTATATAAGAAAGTAGATTGCAGGCTTAAAAATGGCAAGATGTTTTACCGAGTGAGATGGGCAGGATATCCACCAGATTAAGATACCTGGGAGCCTTGTAAACATCTCATTCCTTGTGAAATCCTTAGAAATTAGTTTTGGAAACTATATTTATGCATCTTATTGATATGTTGAATATTGCACATGTACTATTGTGTAAGTACTCATCATAAAGGCTATAATAAAAACAACCACCTCTTATATATAAGGAAAAAGAGTGTAGGGACAATACAGAAGGGTGAGGGGTAGGGAGAGGTAGGGAAAGGTGGATTTGTTTCCCCAAGCAGAGGGTCCTTCTGTGCCCTTGGAAGCCAAAATGGCTGCTGTGGTACTAAGTATCTAACCTGGGGTCTCACTTTTCTGTGGATAGGAAGGTAAGAATTTAGGTGTGGCCAAGAGGACCAAGAGGAGGGAATGTGAGGATAAGTTAGACCATCTTAATTTTACGTGCATAAGAATGAGGTATAAGTATAAGTTATAGTGTCTGGCTTGTATTGTACTTTCTGTTCATCATTAATCCATTATCCAGCTGTCTCAAGTCCCCCAAAGATCTTCCCAGACAAGATTATTAGACCAGACTACCTGGAAGTTAATCGAGAGGATGCTTCACAGAACATGGACTAATATAAACATGAACATTTGACACAGATTGTTGGCACAGAGTCATGGGTGTAACCCCTCACTCTGGGGTATAAAGAGGGGTTCAGGGACGGGGACGCCTTAGAATACTTATGTACAACTGTTGTCAAATGTGAGTGGTCCCCGCATGCGAATAAACCTTATCTGATTTCTTTATCATATGAATCTACGGGTATTTCCTTATTGCTAATAGAATTGGTTGCCTGACAAGCCCCAAAACAATCTTGCTTTCATCAGTCCACCAGATGTTGCACCATTACTCTTTAGGCCAGTCAATGTATTCTATGGCAAATTGTAACCTCTTCAGCATGTCTTTTTTTCAACAATGGGACTTTGTGGGGGCTTCTTGCTGATAGCTTGGCTTTACATTGGCATCTTCTAATTGTAACAATACTCACAGGTATCTTTAGACCTTCTTTGATCTTCCTGGAGCTGAATATTGGCTGAGTTTTTGCCATTTTGGCTATTCTTCTATACAGTTGAATGGTAGTTTTCCATTTCTTCCATGTCTTCCAGGTTTTGGCATATAATTTGAGATCCTTTTAGCTGAGCAGCCTATCATTTTCTGCACTTCTTTATATGTTTTACCCTCTCCAATCAACGTCTTAATCAAAGTACGCTGTTTTACATTTCAGAGATAAATGCATTATAAATATATATGCACCAAAATTGGGACTAAATCTCCAGTCTTAAGGTGGCCATAGACTCCAAGATCCGCTCGTTTGGCGACATCGCCAAACGAGTGGATCTTTCCCCGATATGCCACTAAACAGCATGGCTATATCGGGGGTAATTCGAACGTTCGGCCGTATGGCCGAACGATCGAATTACGATGCGCCAAGGGGTTCCGACGGGTCGGTCGGTTAAAAATCCAACCTTTCCGATCGATATCGTGGCCATATATCGATCGGGAAGACCCGTCGGAAGCCCCCATACACGGGCAGATAAGCTGTCAAATCGGTCCAAACGACCGATATCAGCAGCTTTATCTGCCCGTGTATGGCCACCTTTAGATCCTTGGATAATGTGCTACTGTAGATATAACAAGCCAACTAGTAAGATAAAAGGCAATATTTATTCACAACCATGCCATGTCAAATGAGTTAAAATGAAAATTAAAAACAAGCAGCGCTGCAGACACATCTGATTTACAATTAATCGGATGGTGGTGCTCAATATTTCTAAGAGATGGATCCCTTCTCCCATCTGCAGCGCTGCTTGTTTTTAATTGTATGTCATTTTAACTCACTTGACATGGCATGGTTGTGAATATTTTTTATTTCAAACTGGTTGGAATTTACATATTGAAGGAGAATTGTAGATGCCAGCTTAATAATGCTATTAATGTCTGTGGATCAGAAGGACAGCTCGGAGCATTGTATTTGTAATGTTTGGTGGCAGTGGGCAGTTCGTGAAATAAAATACATTCTTTAGGGAGCCATGGAATCCACAACTGAATTAGTGGAGAAATTCACTTTATGAATTACACCACATGGTTTGCTTAAACAAATCTTTTCGCTTCTCTCTTCATTGCTTTGAGAAACTTGCAATATTTCTGCTTTAATGTTGACCCTCCCAAGGTGTGCCAGTATCCTTTGCTTCCTTCCCATTGATATTAGATCTTGTCACAGCTGCCTTAAACCATTAAGCCAGCTGCTTCCATTATGGGCAAACACTTCAAGAGAAATCTGTGGATCTTGCCAAAGGATTCATTTTCTTTTTCTTCCCATATATTTTAATAAACTCTTCTGCTTTGTTGCATTTCAGTTTTACATTATTTTTTACATATAAATAATTCCAGCAAACCTTATAGTTCATAGTTTACACCACGGTGCAGTGTATGTATTATTAAACACATTATAAAGGGATTCTGTCATTTTTATGGCTTACTTTTTATTGCAAAATTAAACTGTGTACATAATTAATTCTACCATTTATTCTTGAACCAATAAATGTATTTTTATTTATTTATAATATTGGTGTGTGGGCAGCCATGTCAAGTCACGTGTGTGTGTGGGTAAAGGTTGCAATAACCCGCTAGGGCGATTATGGCTAGCCTTGGAAGTGGCAAAAATGGTACAGGCAGCAACAAAGTCTTTGACTTCTTTACGGATACTCGTAACAACTCAAGAGTCTTTTCTGGACCAGGATGTCCAGCTTGCCTGGAACAATGAGTCTGTTGTAAGATGGGCAGGCGAAGTTCAGAGGCTACAAACGCCATCCCAATGGGAGTATCAGGAGGAGCAGAAGACTGGCCAGCCAAGATTTGCTCAGCAAATTGAGGAAACAGAGATGCAATAAACTTGGCAGGAGGAATAATTGGTTCTTGCCTCTCAGGAAACGATCCACCGGAGTGAAACTTTAGGATAGAGCATCAGCTTTCTGATTTTTGGAACCAGGACGATAAGTCAGGACAAAGTTGAAGCCAGAAAAGAAGAGAGCCCATCTTGCCTGTCAAGCTCTTGAGAGATTGTATGAACTCTAAATTCTTATGGTCAGTATAAATCGTGACTGGAATCAAAGAACCTTCAAGGTGGTGACGCCACTCCTCGAGAGCAAGCTTGACAGCCAAGAGTTCACGATTCCCCACATCGTAATTCTGTTCTGCAGGAGAGAACTTTTTGGAGAAATAAGCACAAGGGTGTCTTTGGGACAGAATAGTGCCAGCTCCAACTTCAGAAGCATCCACCTCAATGAAAAAGGGTAACTCTGGATCTGGATGATGGAGGACTGAGGCAGAAGTGAAAGCATCTTTCAGGGACTGAAACCCTTCAACAGCTGACGGGGGCCACGAGTTGTGCTTACCCCCTTTCCGGATGAGGGCAAGGATAGGTGCAATGCGAGAACCCCTTAATAAACTGTCGATAATAATTGGCGAATCCAATGAATCTCTGAATCACCTTGGTACTCAATGGAAGGGGCCACTCCAGAATTGCGGACACTTTTATGGGATCCATCTCAAAACCCTCTGGAGAGATGATGTAGCCCAGAAAAGTGATCTTGGACACTTCAAAAACACATTTCTCCAGCTTGGCAAAGAGAGAGTTCTTCCTCAGACGAGAGAGTACTTCCTTTACCTGGGAGCAATGGCTTTCTAGGTCCTTGTAGAAGATCAGGATGTCATCTAGGTACACAACCACAGATTTTCCCAAGAGATCCCGGAAGATGTCGTTCACAAATTCCTGAAGACGGCAGGGGCATTACAGAGGGTTGGTCAAAAACTTCTGTAATCAGAGGCAAGGGGTTCTGATTCTTAACAGTAATTTTATTAAGTCCTTGGTGATCTATACAGGGACGTAGACCACCATCCTTCTTTTCCACAAAGAAGAAACCAGCCCCTGCGGGAGAGGTAGAGGGACGAATAAACCCCCGCTGGAGATTTTCTTAGATATATTCTTTCATGGCGGTAGTCTCTGCTGGAGAGAGAGGATAAGTGCAACCTCTAGGGGGCATGGTTCCCGGCAGGAGATCGACAGGGCAGTCATAGTGTCGATGAGGGGGAAGGAACTCTGCAGACTTTTTACAGAAGACATCAGAGAATTCCTTGTAGAAGGAGGGCAGCGTCTTCAAATCAGTTGTAGAGATATTCACCCTCTGAAGGGGTTTAGCAGGAAGACAGTGCTGTTGACAGAATGGACTCCAACAAGAGATTTGTCCAGAGGACCAATCAATGGAAGGGTTATGCAAATGCAGCCAGGGAAGACCCAAGACGACAGGAACAGAAGGGCAGGAAATAATCAGGAACAATAATTTTTCTTTATGTAAAGTCCCAACATACACAGGTAATTCCCCGGTCGTCATGGAGATAAACTCGGACGTTAGAGGCTTGTCGTCAATAGCAGTGACCCGAAGGGGAGTAGACAATGGATATTGGGGAACATCCATATACTTGGCAAAGAGAGCATCCATGAAATTCCCAGCAGCCCCAGAGTCGATAAAAGCAGAGCCGATAATCATCTTAGTGGCCAAATGAATCTTTAAAGGCAGAAGAAACCTGTGAGAGTTCTCTTGAGATTGAGAAGTAATGCCCCCTACATGCGACACCCTGGATTTACCTTGGGGAATAGAACCCTTAGGCTTCACAGGACAGGTATTGGCAATGTGAGGTTGTCCTCCACAGTACAGACATAGACCCGCCATTCGTCTGCGAAGTCTTTCTTGCTCAGAGAGACAAGCTCTTCCAACTTACATAGGCTCCTCCGTAGGAGGAGTGGAAGGCTGCTGGGTGCAGGCATCAGAGGTCTTTGAAAGCGTGGGGTCAGTGTAGGTTGGAATCTCTTACTGCACTCCTTATCAACTTGGTGTTCTCTAAGACGAGTATCCACTTTAACAGTAAGAGTAATTAAATCCTCCAGAGAATCAGGAAGTTCCCTGGAAACCAGGTCATCTTTCAGTCTCATGGACAACCCTTGGTAGAATACAGCCTTGTATGCCTCTTCATTCCAGGAGGTCTCAGCCATTAAAGTTCTAACGTCAATAGCGTAATCGCTAGCACTGCGGTTTCCCTGTCGGAAGTTGCAGGAGCTGAGAAGAGGCATAAGAGACCCTTCCTGGGGCATCAAACATGGTGCGAAAGGCCTGTAGGAATGCTTTGACATCAAAGGTCAATGGAGAATTCTTCTCCCAGAGAGATGTTGCCCACTCAAGCGGTTTGCCCTCCAAGCGAGACATCACATATCCCACCTTGGCACGTCCACTGGGGTAGTGAGAGGGTTGAAACTCGAATTGGATCTGGCACTGCGTAGCAAAACCTCTGCAGGCGAGGTGGAGGTGGGATGCGCGGCTCCCCAGCCGGAGAGATAGCAGCAGGAGGAACAGCGGCCGTGGGAGGATTGCCAGCAACTGGAGACACTGGAGGCATACAAGAGAGTATTGAGTACTTGCCCAATGCGGAACTGCTGATCTTCATAATCTTCCATGTGGGACGCCAAACCCCGAAGTGCTCGTCCGACATCAGGCGTACCTTCCTCAGAGGGGTCCATGGCCCAAGTATAATGTCAGGGGGCCTAGCGGCTCCCAAGGGAGAAGTCCGGACCAAGGAGGAAGCCCAGTGCTCATGGTAGCCAAAGGGTTAATCAGGAGTTGTAGTCAAGTCTCAGGCAAGAGTTCACAAGGCAGGCAGCGAAGGGTCAAAAAATCCAGAACAGGCAATAGTCAGGAAACAGGGAAAATCAGAAGAATAAACACCCAGGTTCAAATAGCAGAAAAACCTATACTTGGGCAAGGATACACTGTTTTGAGGCGTCCTTTTATTCAACTTTGGCGCCGGGTGATGACGTCATTGTGCTTGCGTCACCGCGCCGGGCTGCATCCACATGGGTGGCATGGGCGCTGCCATTTTGGATTTCGCGCCGCCGGGAGAAGACGCGCTGCTGTGCGCTCTGCGGCGTTGCTGACAAGGAGTCATGACTTGGGTTTGTCAGACTTGGATTTTTACTATTGATTGCTGTTCTCATATCTATCTAGCATTTTTAGCAATGCAGGTGTCATGGAGTTGTTATTTGGTTACCTTCACATTGTTCTGGTGATGGGCTGCTGGGGGAGAAAGGAAGGTAGGTGATATCACTCCAACTTGTAGTGCAACAGTAAAGAGTGTATGAAGTTTATCAGAACGCAAGTCATATCGTTCGGGGCACCCAACAGATTTTCGGGTTATATATATAATAGCTTTTTATTCAGCAGCTCTCCAGCTCCTTAGTTTCAGCACAAGGAAAGTGTTTCTGAGAATATTTTTTTGAGAAGTATGTACTTAACCAAGTTATAAATCTATGTTTTAAATGTTTCTCTTTACTTGCCAATCTGATATGGCAATAAGATCTAAATTATACCAAATCTCATCCAGTGCAAAAGCAATTATTGAGAAACGCTGAATATTGAATAAAGTTTCTGTTTTAGGGATGCATGAAATTCATTGTTTTTGGATTCTGCCAAAAGCCAAATCCTCCATAAAGGAGTCTGCTCAAATACAGAAACAGAATGCAGCCTAATCTAATTTCTGCATTTAAAAGCGAGAAAACTAAAATAGATACATCATTTATGTACAAACGTAGTAGCATTAAAGAGACGACTTTGAGGGTTTGGATTTTGTGTGAGCAAATTGAATCCTGGATTTGGCCTAACCCTAATTTAACTGTAATCCCTCCAGGCAGAGATAGTTAGTGTTGAATCCATGTACCATACTATGACTGATTTTTATTAAATATCTTGTAGGGATGAACTGAATCCACTATTTTTGATTCGGCCGAACCCCCGAATCCTTCGCGAAAGATTCTTCCGAATCCAAATCCTAATTTACATATGCAAATTAGGGGTGAGAAGGGAAAAACATTTTTTACTTCCTTGTTTTGTGACAAAATGTCATGCAATTTCCCTCCCTGACCCTAATTTGCATAATCAAATAATAAACATAATTTGACTGGTACCAGCAGGGAAAAGCAAAGTCCAATAAACAAGCCAAGGTCAGGACAGGCAGAAGTCCAGAAAGCAGGTCGAAGCAGTACCAGGAAATCCGCATGAAGCAGACAGGGAACAAGGACAAGGAAGAGGGAGACTTGGAACAAGACAAGAATACAACAGAGCCGCAGGCTAGATCTGGCTGGGGAGCTCAATGATCAAGCAACCAAGAGAATAACCAAGAGAGAATAAGTCCATTAGGATAACAAACCCATTCCAAAAGGCCCCAGTGGCTCAGAAGAGCAGCAGGGACAGTTCTTGTTTTTCAAATTTTCTTTATTGAATTTTTAACAATCCAGCAACAAAGTTTCAAACAAATAATATTTGCCAAGATTCTATGTGGATCATACAAAAAAAAAATTTTACATTAACTACTAAGTGACCAGAAATCGACTTCATCTTTTGCTCGACACATTTAAAAACACAGAAAACATTTTCTCCAATATAACATGTGAATGGTACAGTCAAGTTCAAAATGTAGCAAAGGATTTTCTTGCTTATGGGTTCAATTCCTGATACCACACAGACAAGATGTTTAATAAATAAGTCTCTTGTGGTGTGCATTTTATTCCTTTTTTATTTGAGTATAGAATCCATCAGAAAAGATTCTACCAAACACAAATGACACTATATTTGTAAAAAATCTTATCGCCTATGTTGGTCTTGATTTGTCCATCAAGGTATAGTAATAAGTCAGTAAATATTTGTATGAATCATACTGCGAAATCCCAAACTGAACTGTGGCTGCAGTAAACCCCTGAAATGAACTGGTCTTAGCATTGAAACTTTTTTTTGCTTTTCTGTTTGAATATTGAAAATGGATACATATCTATAGTAGCCAAGAGTCCTGTCCAAAATATTATAAGCTAAACAGCTTGGTTAATTTTTCTTTGCTTTTGACAGCTGACATGGCCTGTCCTAAAGCTCTTTATCTGGGCGATCCTTCCCATGTCTTGAACATTTTCCTGCACTACTGCATCATCTAGTCCTCAGTGACAGCTGATTGTTGTATCATGGAGCTTATGAAAACAAAATAGATGCAGAATACTAAAAATGTACATTATTTTAATCTTTGTATTCTCAACCCCCCTACCATCACCACCACCACTTACTAAGCACCTATGCCCCTGTATTGATTGAGCAATGACAACCTGAAAGATGGCATTGAAACACCCTTGTGATATTGTTGGCCATATCTTGCCAAGTTTTAATGGTATGAGCAATTGATTGACATAGTCATGGTTAATAGATACTTAATATTGTGTTGTTTCTTGTAAACATGGCAATGACATTAGAGTGCTTTACACATGGGAAATACTGACCCATTCTTGCCTCTATGAGATGTTTCATATTACTGTGTGGGTGGACTGAATGGCAATCTGGCAGATCTGTAACTGCCTGGGCTCAAGAATAGAGGAGTTTAAAACTGATAGTTTTACTGGAAGAGATTAAAATATGGAAACTAGAAAACTATGTTATAATCAAGTGTCATTTATTCTCGGCAATGAGATTTGTTATCTGGCTCTTTTTATGTCTAAGGTCTTCTGCCAAGAAAACGACTAGTGTCTTTTGACCCATTCAGCACTTTACGGATTTTCGATTTATTTACAGTTTCAACTTAACATTTTTTGAAAAAGTTCACCATAAAATATTTTTTTGCACCTTAATGAGTCAGATTGCTGATTTTCAAAACTGTTCCGATTTGATACATCAGCTGGAATGAAAGCTGCCACCCCTACTGACCTTTAATAAAGTCTTTCTAAAGACTTTCACAACTGGTACAGCTGATAAATTAGCTGCTGGAAATTTCAAGACATTGGAAGGGTAACCAAGAAATTTTCTGATGCTGCTGAGAAATGTATGAACTAATGTATCATATTTTGACAGTGTATAAAGTCTAGGACCTGACAGGGAGGAAAAGCACAGCAGTGCCAAGAGTTTGGCTGCAGGTGAGCAATATTCAACATGTGCAATAGTGTAAAGAGAATTGCATGGCTTATTTTAGATGTCCATATAAATACAGTGATTGTACATGATATAAATGAATACAGTGATTGTTTCATTGTGTAAGACATGCTGGAGCTTGAATCTTTTTAAAAATAAATCTTTTTTTATCAGACAAAACATGCATGTAGTTCTATGACTGTTGGTTATTAGGACTGTCTCAGACGGTGAAATGTTTAGTTAGGTATGTTCCCTAACAGGTGACAAAAATAATCCTTGGCCCATGACCACTGGGTTTCTGATGGCTTGCAATAAAAGAGAAATATTTGGAATGGTTCTAAAGAGTACCAACAGCTGTGTGGGCGCAGAGCCCCTGGCCATGCCCAAATTACATATTTTCAAACACTGGAACTAACACACACCTTTGAAATGTTTCCCAGCTCAAATGCCTTAGTACCCAAAATAAATAGCCTAGACTGGCACTCACAGACCTGACACAAGCAAGGGACATATGGGGAATATGACAGGGAACATCAGTAGTCTAAAGTAGGACAGAAGTGAGTAGGATGATGATGCACTCCAGGGAATCTATTGGCATGCTCCCTATAATTTAATAACATAATCATCATTCCTTTATTTATATAGAGCCAACAAGCTCGTGTGGCTCATGTATGGTTTGTTTGTTTGTTTGTTTTGTTTATGTGCACCGTGAATCCTAGGATTCCAAGGGACGACCCTTAATTTCTAAAATGGCAATTTTCTATTTATGATTACCCAATGGCACATACTACTAAAAAAAGTATATTATTATGAAAATGGTTTATTTACATGAAGCAGGGTTTTACATATGAGCTGTTTTATGCAATATATTTTTACAGAGACCTACATTGTTCGGGGGGTATAGTTTTCCATTTATGATACATTGAATAAGCTTCCCTAACAGGTGGGTCTTTAGGGAGCTTTTAAAAGTTTGGATGGAAAGAGAAATGCTGACAGCTCAAAGCAGAGGAAGTTTGCTCACGACACAGTTGTGGTGGGCCTCTGATAAAATCAAGATGGCCTACCTGGAGGAGATTAGGAACCTGGAGAATTGCTGCCAGGAGAACAACCTCCTCCTAAACATCAGCAAGACTAAGAAGCTGATTGTGGACTTTAGCACAAAGCAGGCGAGGAATTACGAGCCTCCTACACATCAGTGGTGCGCCAGTGGAGAGAGTGAACAGTTTCCAGTACCTGGGTGTTCACATCACACAGGACCTGTCATGGACCTGTCACAGCAACACGCTGGTGAAGAAAGCCCGTCAGCATCTCTTCTTCCTCAGAAGACATAGAGACTTCCATCTGCCTCTGAGGGTGCCTAAGAATTTTTACCATCGAGAGCATCTTGACAGGAAATATCTGCACCTGGTATGGGAACAGCACCAAGCAGGACAGACAAGCTCTTCAAAGAGTGGTGCGCTAGGCTGAACGCATAATTCGCTCTGAGCTTCATGACCTGCTGTCTGTCTACACTAAGCAGTGCAGGACCAAAGCCAGGAAGATTATGAAAGACCTCTCCCATCCCAAAAATGGACTCTTTTCACTGCTGAGGTCAGGGAAGCGCTTCCACTCCCTTAAGGTCAACATAGAGAGAAGGAGGAGGAGCATCAGGCCATTCAGTCCCTGAACCAGGTGTAGGACTGGACTCTCTCATATATCACATCACTGCACATGCACTTTAATAACAATAATGGACTTCATTAATATACATCAGTAACTTGTTTTTTTCACTGTTACTTTGCACACCGTTAACTTGCACTTATCTTAACTTACAACTGTTTAAGTAATTTTTTAATTCTTTAAGTTATATCCTCCAGTTAGACCTTACTTCCATGTTAATTTTTATCTGTTATATAACTCTTATTTGCCTCTTTTTACTGTAAATTCTTACGGTCGGGCATTGCACAGCAACAAGCATTTCACTGCATGTCGTACTGTGTATGATTGTGTATGTGACTAATAAAATTTTAATTTTAAATTTGAGAGTAGCAGAGAAAAACAGAAGCCTGAGAATACTGAGAAAAGTCTTGAAGAAGAGAATGGGATGAAGTGATGAGAGTCAGAAGGTTGTGTGAAGGAGTGTATTTCGAGATAAGAGATAAAATATAGGGAGGGGCTTCATTGTTAAGGACCTTGAATGTGAGTAGTTTGAATTTGATTCTAGAGAAGTTTGGGAGCCAGTGAAAGGATATGCATAGGGGAGCAGTTAATGTTGAGTGGTGAGATAGATGAATGAGTTTAGCAGCAACATTTAGAACAGATTGGAGTTGGTAAAGGTGACTTGTTAGTAGTCGAGACTGGATTTAATAAGGGACTGGATAAACGTTTTGGTTGTATCTGAACTGAGATACGGTTGTGTTTGGGCAATGTTGCTCAGCTAAATTGCAAGTATTTGGATGTGCTGTGAAAAAGACAGATGAGAGTCTAAGATAATTCCTAGGCAGAGTACCTGGGTGGTCAAATGAAAGGTGATGTTATTAATTGTGAGTGATATCAGAGGGACAGGAGAGGATCTTGGAGGAAATATAATGAGTTCTGTTTTAAAAAGATTCTGTTTCAGGCAGAGACAACAGGAAGTACAAAACACTGTACAAATTTTGGGGACCCTGTTTTTAATAGTGTCAGAAAGATAGCAATAAAAATTATCCTACTGAAAGTCAATGATATCTGATTGCCAGTTGGTGGCTCCGTTCACTTTTTCTATTTTTGAAATGCAGTCCCCAAGTGACCAACTGTGACAAGTTTAGTGACCTTGGCGTAAATAGTATGAGAATGGCAGCATTTTAAATTTAAACCAATAAAAGTTAATAGTGGAAATCTGACAGATTTTTGGTGGCTCCTGTCAATAACCATGAACCACAGTTACCCAGTTACTAACTCAGTTTGGGGACCCTGTGATAAATATGTAGCAGCATTTAAACCAATTAAATTCAGTTGGTGAAATCTTGTTTGACCTTAATAATGTGAGAATGTCAGCATTTTAAATGTATACCAATACAATTTAATTGGTAAAATCTGGTTGCCTATGGTGGCTCTGCCAACTTTGAATAACCTTGAACTGCAATCCACCGGTGACTAACTCTTCAAAGTATAAATATATAAATATAAATCGGCTTGGGCGAATTTGACCCGTTTAGTTTCGACATAAATCAGCCGCTGGCAAAATGTCGCCGACGCCCATTAAAGTCTAGGGACAGCAAAAAAATGTTGACACGCAATTCATTTTTTTTGACACACGATGCCATACAAGTCTATGGGTGTCATTTCCAAGGCGAAACGAGGCGAAAAAAATCGCCCATCCCTAAATATGAACTCTTAATGATGGGTTGTTGGTGGCTCCACCCACTTTTTCTAACCTTGAACCATAGTTACCTGGTGACTGCAATATTTTTGGACCCTGGTATTTATATTTAAAGAATGGCAGCAGTTTGAATATAAACCAATGCAAGTCTATAGGTGAAATCTGACTGGGCTGTTTTTGGCTCTGCCCACTTTTCTAAACGTAAAAAAAGCATAGTCACCCAGTGACAAACTGTGCAAAGTTTGGGGACTGTGACTTGTGAGGATGGAAGCAGTTAAAAATTCCTCACTGAAATCAATGAAAGAAACCTTGACCTGCAGCCCACCAGTGACTAACCATAAAGTTTGTGGACCCTGGCATTAATACTGTGAGAATGGAATCAGGTTCGATTCCCCCATTGAAAATGAATGTGTGAAATCTGAGTGTCTGTTGGCTTCTCCCACAGCTGTAAGAAGGGCAGCAATTTGAAAATCTTTCATGTCAAAGTAAATGGAAAATTCAGGGTGTTCGGAGCGCTTACCCGAAAATATGGAGAGTGGGATGGTTTAGAAAAGCACACGCAACCTGCTCCACTATAGGATTAAGAAGTATGGAGAGTGTGGGTGTTGTATCCCTAAATCTGTAGAAAATGCAGGGCACTAAGTATAATCTGAATAAGAAGGGGCGGACGAATACGCTGAAGTAGGAGAACAGTACTTAAATATAACTAGAAAGAGAAATTTGAGAACAAACTTCATGTTGGTTTGAAAAAACATTTTAAATCACTAAATTAAATCTGATTGACTGTTGGCTTCATCCAGTTTTTCTAACCTTGGACCATAGTCATATAGTAAAAACCACTGTATAAATTTTGGAGACCCTGGTTTTAAAAGTGTCAGAATGACAGCAATATAAACTTAAACCAATAAAATTCAATAGGTGAAATCTGGTTGACTGTCCACTTTCTCAAACCTAAAACTGCAGTTCTTTAGTGACCAACTGTGAGGAGATTGGGGACACTGGCATTAATACTGTGAGAATGGCAGCAGTTAAAATGTCCCCACTGTAATCACTGAAAGAAATGTGATGTGAAATGGCTGTTGGCGGCTCCGTCCATTTTTTCTAACCTTGAATATGTAGTCACTCAGTGACTGCCTATGTAAAGTTTGGGAACCCTGGTATAAATAGTGTGAGAACGGGACTTTTTTAAATCTAAACAATAAAACTCAATGAATGAAATATGATTGGCTGTTGGTGGCTCTGCCCGCTTTCCTAAAACTAAATCTGCAGTCCCCTAGTGACCAACTATGAAAAGTTTGGGGACCTTGTCATTACTACTGTGAAGCAGGTTCAATTTCCCCATTGACAGTAAATAGGTAAAATTTGATTGGTATCTCCACCCACTTGTTCTAACCTTGAACAGAAATTACCACTTGACTAGCTCTGGAAAGTTTGGGTACCCTGGTATTAATATTTAAAGAATGGCAACAGTTTAAATGTATGCCAGTGAAAGGCTATATGTGAAATCTGATTGGCTTTTATTGGCTCTGCCCAGTTTTCTAAACTTGAGATGTAGTCACCCAGTGACTGACTGTGCCATGTTGGGGACCCTGACATTAAACATGTGAAAATGGCAACAGTTTAAAATTTCCCATTAAATTCAATTAAATAAATCTGATTGGCTGTTGGTTGCTCCCCCTTTTTTTTCAAACCTTGAATTATTGTCACCCAGTGATTAACTCTGCAAAGTTTGGGAATCCTGGAGTAAATAGTATCAGAAAAGCAGCATTTACATTTAAACCAATAATATTCAATAGGTGAAATCTGATTGGCTGTTGGTGGCTCTGCCTATTTTCCCAAATCTAAAACTGCAGTCCAATAGTGACAAGCATGGTGTTAATACTGTGAGAATAGGAGCAATTTAAATTTCCACAATGAAAATTAATGGTTTAAATTTGAATGGTTGTTCATAGCTCCATCCACTTTTGGGAATCCAATAAATGTTGCTGTTTCATTCGGGGTGACATTATTATTATGTTATTCAAGTTTGGTGTGGAAGCATTTTAAAATTCTTCCCTGTAAAATGGAAAAATTGGGGTGATCAGGGTGCTGTCCTAAAAAGATGAGGGTGGGACCGCTTAGAAAAGCATAAGCAACCGGATCTGCAATAAGATGAAGAAGTGGGGAGAGTTTGGGTGTTGTACCCCTAAAACTGAAGAAGGCAAAGCGTTTAGAAAAGGGAGGGCGCTAAGAAGAAGTAGTAGCGGAAGAATAAGCTGAAGTCAAATAACAAAATGTTGGTTTTCTCAAACCAATATAATGATAAACCAATTAAAAAACATAAATGAGTCCTTGAAAAAGAAATCTAGCCTAATCAAACATGGATGTAGTTATCTATTGGTGGCAGCATTAGTCTGGCTTAAACTGGAGAGAAATGGGCAGGAAAGATGGAGAGGTCCATAGGGGGTAGGAAAATAATTAGTTGGAATAGTTATACACAGTTTAGCATGAAAACCATTAACTTTCTGTTCATTTTGGAAATGTCTGATTACATACAAAATGTTTTTGGGGTACAGAATATTAAGCTCGCTAGTAAAAAGCCTTTGTATGTATAGTGTAGTCATGTGTGGGTCAAGAAGAACTCACACCTGATTCTAACCAGACGTACTCCCCTCTTTATCTACACGCTCCTGCCCTGCTGTGATGTCACGAAAGGGGCGTGCCTTCACAAGTATATAAAAAGTGAGCAAAAGGGAAGTGGGGCAGAAGAAGGCCACCTGAGGACGTTGTGCAGAAGTCAGCCCAAAAACACCCAACCCGCAGGTCCCGTGGGCTTCAGCCTGGCCAGCACATTACTAGTGTAGTACTACTAGAAAGACTGTCTCAAACTTTTCTCATGCGCTATTTTCCTTTGGTGCATTGTCGTTCATTCTACATGCAGATGATGTCTAAATATTGTGTACTTTGTTAATGTTAATAATGTATAGGAAGAAATAAGAAGAAATTCTCATATCTCTATGTGTATTTATTTAATGGGCTTCCATGGCAGTTATTTTGGAGGCATATCTATCAAAATTCAAAGTGTAGTTTGAGAGTTTTTTTCAAACACAACTAAACTCACATTTGAAAAAAGCTTAAATGTCTACTTATTTATTAAAATATCCAAATAAAGTGCAAACTGATAAAAACAAGGAATGAATCCATATAAGAATGGCAAAGGATGGGGACAGAGCCAAGGCGCGGAGCTGAATGGACACATGAACCAGGAGCTGTAAACCCACGGGAAAATTACATAACAAGTGACTAGTCCCTTTCGCACCAGTAACCGCAGCAGGGCAGGTACGATATCAGAGACATGGGCACGCAAAAGAAAAAGCCCTCACCTATAAAAATGGCTGTGTTTTATCCAAATGCAGTATCACTTCCGGGTTTGCGATCTCCCTCTCAAGATGGTGCCGACGCGGAAGCCAGAAACCCACCACACCCAACAACAGCACTACTCCAGTACATAAATTACCTGCCACAGATAAAGAGACACTCACCATCCCAGAACTAAAGGCACTCCTAGCCACGCTTACGATAGAACTGCAAGAGGACTTCAGACAGTGTCGGACTGGCCCCCCTCCAGTGTGTGGAAATATAATAAATATTTAATGCAGGTACTCTGCCTATAGCGTGTGATTCCCATACTTTGATAAAAATTTGACTTACACGAGGAAGCCAGGGACGGAGCTTCCAGGGAAACACTACGTTTTTCTACAGTAAAAGAGCGACTAATGGATGCAAATTGATTATGGGGACTGGCCCCCCATGTGTCATGTGGACTCTTGCTTTTAACTATTTGGCCTATTTCATGGTCATTCCCCATTTCTTTATGGGAACAAAGAGGTTTAATAATGGAAGAATAGAGTATAGTGTGTAGAGAAAAAGGACTAGAGAAATAAAGAGGTTGATTGAGGAGAAGAAGTATAATACAGTAGTTTGGAAAGTGGGCCCTCAGCAAAAAGTTTTCTGGTGGGCCCCTGGCATCCCAGTCCGACACTGACTTCAGAACAGCAGTAGCTGACCTGCGCAGTGACATCAGGCAAGTGGGGAACGCACCGACCATTTGGAAAATAAAATGACAGAACTAGTTAATTGACACAATGATCTGATAGATGCAAATAGTGTACTAGAAGAGGAAGTACAGAAACTAACAACCAAGCTAGCAGACCTGGAGGAGAAAAACAGAAGAAATAACATCAGACTGAGGGGCATCTGTGAACAAATTCAGGCCTAAGAACTAAATGACTATGTCTGCATTATGATCAAAGACAGATTCACAGACTGGCAAGGGCCAAAATTGCCCCACCAAGTGCCCCCAGAGACACAATAATGAGAATACATTATTACCTAGTAAAAGACAAACTACAACAAGCCTTTAGAAACAAGACTGGCTTACCAACAATCCAATGCTTTCCAGATCTGTCCAGCAACACGCAGTAAAAAAGGAAACAATATGCCACAGTGACCGGTATCCTAAGGAACCATAAAATACCCTACAGATGGCTATATCCTTTTAAGTTATGGATCCTAAAGGACAACCAGCCAGTCATAGTGGACACGCCAAGTCAGAGCGAACAACTGCTGAAACAATGGAACCTATGGAGAAAAAGCAAGAATACAGCCAGACTGGGCTACCCAAGCTAGACACCCTAGGAAAAGCCAACCGCATCTAACAGCGATGGAAGAGCCCGACAGCAAGACAATACCAAAAGGTCCCTACTTATACACCTCAAAGGACTGGTATAACACACCTAAATACTATCAGCTCCAGCATAAGTACTCCCCATGGGACCACAAGCTCACTGCACACTGAACGATCTACCCCCCAGAAACTTGGGCCCACCCTGATAACAGAAAACAATATTTCTGACTATACAGCCAAAGACCCATTAAAGGGCTGACCACTGCCAAATCCCCCGCATGCAATACCACTGCAGTATTGCTGTAATAAGTTACACATTGTTGCTGTTATGTTATTTGTTAACATGCCTCTCTTTTTTAGAGCTATCTCTAATTTCCGGTTCCGTTATCTCTCTCCCACAAGACAGTGATACTCCAGGAAATCCACGCCTCAAAATGATAAGGAAGACAATAGGGCATATTTATCAAAGAGTGAAGTTAGAGATTACCACAGTCCTCTAGAGTGAAATTCCGCCACTCTCCATTAATTTCTATGGGATTTTTAAAAGAGTATTTATCAATGGGTAAAAGTGAAAGTACATCATTTGAAAAATACGCCTTTCAAAATCTAGAGGACTGTGGTAATCTCTAACTTCACTCTTTGATAAATATACCCCAATGAATCCCAGATGCCGAGTACAACTGCAGCCACCAGGACGAGCTTCACCTAACTCCAGAACCGAATCCACCAACTCTGAGCCAATCCACCAACACACGCACTCCGTAATCTTTGACAACTTCTTCTCTGCAAGGCTCAAAGGGCAATGGCCGCACATAAAGCAGTCATTAGGGGACAACTGATAAAAATAGGGGCCACTGACAAACGAAACAGGGAGAAGAACAATCTACAATACCTATAGGAACAACTACAAACCATAGAGAACCAAAACAAAACACCCCCAAACAAAAATAGAACCAAACATATACAGGACTTGCAGTCTCAAGTAGAAGGAATAGAACTCAAAAAAAATGGAATGGTACCTCTGCAGACAAACTCTCCAACACACCAAAGGAAACAAAGCCACTAAACTACTTGCTAACATGCTTACACAAAAACAAGTCAACCCATCTATAAGAACAAATTATAAGCCAAGATGGTAAGATAGTTATCAACAAATTGCAGATCAATTTGCTGATTATTACTCTACTGTCAGGGCCGGATTTCAGCTGCGAGAGCAGGCACACCAGAGCACTAGGGAGCTGCGCGTCCCCAGTGCTCCTCAGCAACGGCTGGGCGGCATGCTGCCGCTACCAACTTGCCGTCCTAGGCCCGGGATTATCTACTGTATAATATACGCATAGATGCATCAACTCCACAGCAGACCACTGAAGCCATATACCAATTTCTAACAGCAGCCAACTTACCACAAGTCCAAGCACAACAAATGGAACAGTTGAGCAGGTCCATCTCCCCAGATGAAATAAAAATGGCATTAAAATCAACTACAAAAGGAAAAGCACAGGGGCCTGATGGATTAACCACCGTATATTATGAGTTTCCAAAATATCCTTATCCCACACCTCATTGAACTATTTAACTACATACTACAAGCAGGCAGCTTTCCTGAGAAAATGCTTAAAGCAACGAATACTATCATTCAGAAAAAAAGTCCAGAGGCATGTGCTAATTACCGCCCTATATCCCTACAAAACACAGACTTAAAACTATATGCCAAGGTAATAGCAACCAGGCTGATGGCAATCCTTCCCTTCCTACTACCGATGGACCAAGCAGGGTTCACAAAGAACAGGCAAGGCCCAGGCAATGCAAGGAAAATGTTATAGATATCACCAGGAAAAGACTCTACACTACTAATAAGCCTCTACGCTTAAAAGGCTTTTGATAGGGTACATTGGACCTACCTGCAGCGGTCCTTTAAACATTTGGGCTGCAAGGACCTATCCACCATGCCATTCTTTTATACCACACCAACAGCTTATTGGCTTCCTTTCAAAATCGTTACAGATAACGGAACGAGGCAATGATGCCCCTTGTCCCCACTCATTTTCAGTCTGACACTGGAACCCCTGGCCAGAACAATACAGGCAAAATGATGAAATAACAGGTATTCAAGTGGCATTATTTGCAGATCATTCTTACGCTGACTTTCCCAGCCACATCACTGAGGTCGGTCACACAGTCCCTAAAGACTATAGCAGAGTGTCATACTACAAACTAATTGAGACAAAGTCACACATTTTACCCCTGGAGATGGCACAAGAAGCGATAGCTACATTGGAACCAAAATATTGCTAACAATGGCAAACCTGCTCCATCTCCTACCTCTGGATTGCTGTACCAAAAACTTTTTTCCTTCCCACGACAAACAACAATGATGCACACAACCAAAGTAGGGCTTAATATTTGGCAAAAAGCCAACAGAAGACAAAGCAAAGAAAGATTTTTACAAACTGCAAAGAAGAGCTACAATTGATTTCTACATGACCTCAACAGCTTTTAAGCTGGCCATAGACGCAAAGGTCTGATCGTACGAATACTCAATTCGTATGATTTTCGGACCATGTGTGGAGTGTCTTGACATTTTTCATCCCATGGAGATTGGCCGTTTGGTCTGTCGGCTTCAGATAATATCTCTGCATGTATTGCCGATCTGACGATTTTCAGTGGGAGACTGTCACCAGCTTTTGTACGATTGTTGTTAGGGGCAGAACATCGGCTGATCTGTTCTTTTACTACTTTGTTTAAACTGAAGGTTAGTGGAAAAAAGTTTTCTATTAGAGTTTTTCCAGATTTTTACACTTGGTAAACATAAAAATGTATGTATGGGCAGAGTTTTACTCAAGGATTCACACCAGTGTGTCTGGAGACACCTGGATAATTATAATTAGGGAGCTCAGAGGTACTGCAGCTTTCCTTATTATTATTATTATTATTATTATTAACATGTATCTATAAAATACTGCAGCGTTGTACAATAAATGGGTATATACATTAAGCATAAAGGAAAACACATAAAAATTTCAGAGATGAATTCTGTAAGGGGCCCATAACCATAAGGGGATTGCTGCTAACACTAGACATTTGCAGGGTTAAGTTGTGCTGCTTCAGACAGATTGCTATTAGTTAGGACCAGGCGTGAGCCCATGACTGCTGCCGCCTGAGGCCACCCCCCTCCCGCCCCCATGATTAAAAAGCAGCGTTGGAGTGGGCCAAAAGGGGGCAGCATCACTAGCTCTATGAGCACAATAGTGCTCACTGCACTAGCAGAGCCAAATTTCTAGGGTAAACCCTGGAAATTCGGCTCTTAAAGTTACAAAAGTTGTAACTGGCCACTCACTGCTGCCTGAGGCATGGTTCTCACCTGTGCACACCCACTGTTACTATGTTTTCACAGTGTTAATATACAATAAAGCTGGATTGACATTACCCAGCATCTTCCTTACGGAACGGTCAGTGCTGCAAGCGAGCATCATTCTGTGCAAATTTGGAACATTCAGGAGGAGGAACCGAACTCTCTCGATAGCTGCGACCAGCAAGGGAACGATGCACGCTAGGATGAGCTCCGCCATGCCTGCTTCTCAATTGTAGCCGCAATTAAACATGGTTCTCACCTTGCCTCATGACAGGAGCAGCCCTGGTTAGGAGTCACATAAACAGCCTTTCTGACTTTGAAAGTGTTTTGGTATTTCCAAGTATATTTCCAAGTGTCCATGGGCCCCAATAAGTAGTATGGAGCCCATGGACCTGTGCCTCACGCTGCAGCCCCCAACTCGGCATTCTGTGTTGTCAACTCTATTAATATCATGTGTTAACTACATTTGCATGATGTGCCACTGCCTCTTACCATCCTAACTATCTAGTCTGTCTTCCCTACATTTTGGAACAGGCTTACAGTATGAGGTTTTGGCGTTAGAAATGGAGTTGAAATCTGAAACAGAAACCCAGGTCCTGGGCTTTCTTCATCTACACAGTTTGCTGCTGTCCTATATACTGCTGCTTCAGGGGACATCACCTATTAAAAACCAAACTGACACCTGAAACCAGAATTTTAAGTTTACCACATTTAATTGCTCTGCAACTGACAGTTTAGATTGGTAACTCTGTCTGCTGTTTTTACCTGCCACTGGGGTTCATTTCTGAACACTGGTCAAACTTACAACTGGGAATTAACCCACAGCAACCAATCAGTGATTAGTCAGCTGCATATAAAACAGTGAAAGAAAACATCTGATTGTTGCCATGGGTTACTGCTCATGTACATATTCGCCCAGCATTTATAAATGACAGTATATCAACATACTGATTTGTTAACATGCACTGTGTGCTGGTAATTGTCATATTTTTTACTGGACTTGTCAGAACTTCCACTGCCCAGGGCTGTTCCTGCCATGAGGCAAGGTGAGCACCAGTTACAAGAGGCGGCAAAAAGCCGCCTCCTGTAACTTTAACAGACGAATTTCCGTTTTTTAAACCGGAAATTTGGCTCTGCTAGTGCAGAAAGCGCAGTATGTGCTCATTACACTAGCGATACCGCCCCTTTTTACCCACTCTGATGCTAAAATTTTAAGCACGGATCGGGAGAGGGGGCGGCATCGGGGTTGCTGCCTCAGACGGCAGCAGCCCACGGATTGCCCCTGCCTTACATAGCTCCCCTTGTAACTGATCTACTGCAACCACCCAATCCCTTCTGGCCTCCCCAGATATTAGTACTCACTAGCTACTTTACTATCTGCAGATTCTAACCACAATTCCTCCAGGAAATCAGTTACAGATCATTTTTAATTTGTACTTCCTCACCTTGCACTTGCTTCTTTTCTCAGGGGATATCAATCCCAGTTATGGGCCTTACCAGAGTTAGACTGGGGGCCCAGGGCCCCCCTCCTGGCAGTCCCTGGGGCCCCTCCTGAACTCCAGCGTGCTGTGCATTAGACTTGCTCTGGCATTAATTTTCTTTTCTGGAGCAGCCTCCAATGTCACCTATCCTATTCCATTCTCCTGTGCACTATGGGATGCTGACTGCCTAATTAAAATCTCCACTGTCCATGATCTCTTACTCTTCTGCTTTCCACCTGCATTCTCCAGACCGCACACACGTAGAATTTTGTCTAGGGAGCTAACCCCATTTATTCTGCCTGAGGGGCATTCACTCATTCTCATGATGACTCAAAAACTACAGCACCGTTTCAGGGTCAGGAGGTGCATCCTGCAATGCAGCTCCCCATCGCTTACCTTTTCAGGGAGGGGCAATTGTGCGCTCGCACTAGAACAGCTGAATTTCCAGTTTAAAAAACAGAAATTCAGCTCTTAAAGATTCCTCCCTGGATCTTCATGCTGCTCTCCTATCCTAGACCCTGTTTAAACACCCACACATTTACTTTGCTTCTGTACTTGCTCAACCTCTTTTGCTTTGAAGGAATTGTTCAGTATAAAAATAAACTGGGAAGTAGATAGGCTATGTAAAATAAAAATTGTTTTTTTTAGTAGTGTTTTGGCTATTATGTTAGACATCCAGATAGGCTATGTAAAATAAAAATTGTTTTTTTTAGTAGTGTTTTGGCTATTATGTTAGACATCCAGCCACTCCAGCCTTGTTAGATTGTATTTTTGGCTAACTAACTATACTAGAATCATTTATTTTTATTTTGCACATACTGCACTATCTATTTACCCAGTTTTTATTGTTACACTGAACTGTTCCTTTAACACTGCTCTCTTTTAGGCTAAAGTCCTACTTCTCTCAACTAATTCACAAACATACTTCTAATCCACAACACATTTTCTCTGTTCAGTTTACTTCAAAATCCCCATACTGTAGCACAATCACTACCTGCTTTCTATTCTCACCACAACGATTCACAAACCACTTCAAATCCAAAGTTGACCTAATATGCCAAAGTAACATCCCTGTCTTCTTATGCCTTCTGTAACATGATGCTTCCTAGAACTCTTTCCTCCCTGTAACTGAAGATAAATTGTGTCACAGCTGTTCTGCTCCTCCACAGCCACAACATGCTCTATTGGTCCCATTCCATCAAACTTTCCAAAAGCCCCATCATGCCCTGTTTTTGCTGCACGAACACCCATATTCAGCTCATCCCTCTCAATTCATATACAGTATTCCGATCCACTGTCAAGCATGCACTTGTCACACCTCTGACCCAAATTCTCTTGATAGATATAGGCCTATCTCACTCCAATACTTCCCCTCCAAGCAACTAGAATGGATTGTCTCCAAACATTTGCTGAAGTTTCTGCATAACAACCATCTTCTTGACCCCGTTCAGTTACGTTTCTGCGCAGGTCTGCACTGAAGGTCATAAATGATATCCATGCTGGTAGGGAGCAGAGACACTCTTGTAAAATACTTACAAATTATTGTTATAACTGTTTCTGCTTAATCATGGTTTCTAACCAGGTCTCTTTACATTCTCTCTTTTGGTGACCTCATCTCATCTTTAGGTTTCACCTTAACGTAGAAGACACATAGAACTTCCTCGCCTTGCAAGTGTAAATTGCAAGCTGAAAGTGTTTTGCAATCATGTTATACACTTCCTCTGCTTTGTAGGCATCAATTACATCCATTTTTAGATCAAAACTCTGTTGCCTAGAGGAGACCATGCAAAACACCTGTTTATAACTGGACATTTGTCCCTATGTTTAAAGTTTGTGAAATAAAATTTACATTTGCAAATATATTGTTTTTCTATTAACACACTGATTCCTGCAGCTGTAATTTACTTAAATTCACTTACATTGTTCATTTTCAAATATATATTCTCACATACAAATGTAATTCTTATTTGTTATTCTAAAAGGCTTCTACTCCAAAATCCAGTTGATAAACCCTACTTGAAAGATCACTGTGTGCACTGATGTGCCAGCTCTGAATATGCCCCTATATGGGAAAGTGTGCCTTCTTGCCTGACTTTCTCTCAGCACTTGCTGTAATAACACATTGCTCTCTTCTGTGTTTTCTTGGGAATTCGGCACACAAAAGCAAAAATGATTGTATGCTGTGATTTCCAAATGCATTTGGCATAGTGACTAGAAAGTGTCAACATTTCAGGGGGGCTACAGCAAGCTCTATTTAAGATTTTGATACATACTGTATGTGTGGTTAAGCTGTTCCATTTTCAATCAGCTTGACCATTAGCTGATGTCATTTGATGACATTTACCTTAAAAGAGAAGGAAAGTTATAATCATTAAAGGTTAAGCAGCCCCCATTGAATAAAATTATTTACCAGGTACCCCAGCCAAGTGCTCTTGAAACTGCATTGACCAGGGGTACTTCTGTGCAAGCACCACAGAGAGAACATCTTCTTCTTGGCAGATAAACATGTGCAATAGTATAAAAAAAGCCAATGTAAGGATACGCACCACTCCTGCCATCTTCATTGGACACATATGCAAACCCATCTGCTTGTGCCTTGAGTGAGGTGCCTATGCACAGTTACAGTTGTGTTCAGAATAATAGCAGTCCGGCATCACTAACCTAACATTTCTCTCTGAAAATCCTAGTAAAATGGGTCATTCCAGACATTGTTCAGATGAACAGCAGACTTTGATTACATTGGAGAGGGTAAAACATATAAAAAAAAAAGGGCAAAAAACTATAGGCTGCACAGCTAAAATGATCTCAAATGCTTTAAAATGACAACCAAAACATGAAAGACGTGGATAAAAACATTAAACTACCATTCGACTGGATAGACAAATAGCAAAAACGGCAAAGACTCAGGGAATGATCCGCTCCAGTTGGTCTAAAGTTACCAGTGAGTACTGTTACAATTAGAAGACACCTATGTGAAGCCAAGCTATCGGTAAGAAGCTCCTGCAAAGTCCCATTGTTGAAAAAAAGATGTGCTGAAGAGGTTACAATTTGCCAAATAATACATTGACTGGCTTAAAGAGAAATGGTGCAATATTTTGTGGACTGATGAAAGCAAAATTGTTCTTTTTTGGTTCTATGGGCCACAATTTGTCAGACAACCCCCAAACACTGAATTCAAGCCACAGTACAGTGTGAAGACAGTAAAACATGGTGGCGAAAGCATCATGATATGGGGAATGTTTCTCATACTATGGTGTTGGGCCTATTTATCGCATGTAAGGGATCATGGATCAGTTTTAATACATCAAAATACTTGAAGAGGTAATTTTGCCTCATGCTGAAGAGGAAATGGATGTTTTAACAAGACACACCAGTAATGAGCAACATCTTGGTTCTAGACCAACAAGATTGACATTATGGAGTGGCCAACCCAATCCCTGTACCTTAATCCAATAGAAAACTTGTGGCAAAACCAAGAAATGCTGAAGAATTGTGGAATGTAACTGGTGCCAGAAGTTGGTGGACTCCATGTAACACAGATGTGCAGCAGTTCTCAGAAACAGTGATTATACAACTAAATATTAGTTCAGTGATTCAAAGGAAAGCAAAATCTTCAAACATTTTTCAGTTTATACAGTGAATGTGTAAATTTGCAGAATGCAGACATGGAGATTTTTTTTGGAACAGTCTAATATTCCATTTTCTTCACTTTCTGTAAAGGAATAACACAGATGTGATACATTTTTTCTTCATGTTTTGATCTGGAATGTGCAGCGTTCTCAATGCATTTGTGTGTATGGAAATAAAAGCTATTACAAGATTTTGCGCTTTATTCACTTTTTTAAAACACACTGCTTTTTATTCTGAACACAACTGTACATTGGTAAAATAGTTCACCTTCTGATTCATTTGCAGTGGGACCCAGCAGAATATACAGTAACTATGCCTCTGATTTCTGTGTTTCATATAATTTCATTTAACTACTTATTATTGTGTTATTTATTTAGTATTTTCGGTGACATTGCAGTAACCAGTGTCATGACCTAAAGAGCTTAAAAGAACAAAATGACTTGTTACTGAAACAACTCACGTGGATGGAGAGGGAACATCTCCTTTCCTCACTGAGCACAAGCAGAAATAGGCAGAAAGAGTGAATCACGTTTTGATTTGGAACAGAAAGAGCAGTGTTCCCAATGCATGGAAATAAAAGCTATTATAAGGATTTTAAGCTTTATTCACTTTTTTAAACACACTGCTATTATTCTGAACACAACTGTACATGGGCACAGTTAACATTCTAGCATTACTTTAGAATAAGATTGCTCCATGGTGCTCGCACAGAATACCCTGGGCCTGTGCAGTTTTCAGATAACAGGAGCACCAACCCTGGGTATCAGGTAAGTGATAATAATTAAGGAGGGTTACCTGTATTTAGGGGACATTTTTATCAAGGGTCGAATTTCGAAGTGGAAAATACTTCGAAATTCGACCATCGAATTGGATTACTTCAACTTCGAATGTCGAAGTCGGTCTTTTTTAATAGAATTTAGCTGTTTTCAAAGTCAAATCGTTCGATGAAATCCTTCGAATCGAACAATTTCATTGATCGATTGATTTTACTTCGACTTCTAAAAACTTCTAGGAGTTCCCCATAGACAGGCAGGTTTAAATTAAGATGGCAAAGTGTCGAAGTCGAAGTTTTTTTAAAGAGACAGTACTTTGATTATCGACTGGTCGAATATTCAAAGTATTTTCAATTCGAATTGAAGTTAAATTTAGGCCTATTCGATGGTCGAAGTACCCGAAAAATAGTTTGAAATTTTAAGTTTTTAACTTCGAAAATTCACTTCGACCCTTAGTAAATCTGCCCCTAGGTGTAAGAATTGGGAAAGAAAAAAAGAAATGGAAAAAAAAAGGAAAGGCAAGTAAAAAATATTTAGTTAGAAGATTCATTTCACCTCGATTTGTGACATGCAAGATTTCTCTCTGTTGTACAAACTGTACATCTAAACATTGAATGGCGTAATTGCATTGACTATAAAAGACTATCCCTTAACTGGGAGTGGCTGTGTGTGTGGTTCTCACTTTCTGCTGCCGACCTCTGTATCTGCATAGTGGAAGAGTGGGATAGCTAAAAGTTGTTCATAGAAGTCATAGAGAAGTCCCATGACCTATATATAGTCATGGAACTCATCTGTGACTCATAATATTCTATATAACATATATAAATGGGAAGGCTTCCATACACATGTAACCATGGTACAATATGGGTCCATTTAGCTCAAAGCTCAATACCATAAAGAACTGGTCATGTCTATAGCCAGTCATTTTTTTTATTCTGTTTTTGTTCCTATTTTTTAATTAACCGTTTATTAGAACTAGCCTTATCTCTCTCTCTTGTAGCTTGGAGGTTAATGAACCTAGCAACGATCAATCAGTTTTAACATCAACAGAAAAGATGAATATTTAAAAGGGGGGAAACATGGATCTATCAATTTATTTTTCAATTGTCAAGGTGAATTGTCCATGAAAACCACACAAGATTTGTAGTTGCAAAAAGGCAGAATATGAAGGCTAAACCAAAAACCATGCAAAATAAATAATAAAGACCAATTGCAAAGTTGCTTAGTATAGCTACACTTCACATTTAACTGTTCTATTAGTACATAAGTACTATAAGTACATAAGTATATAAGTACAACTATAGCCGCAAAAGAAATTATTCTAAAGGTGGCAATTACATGCACCTACACTGCAAGACAGAGGGAAATTTAGCTTTACTACGTGGTGCATGCACTGGCCTGTCAAGACGCATTTTTGACAAACTAATGACTCTTATTTGAGTGTACATGAGACATCAGTTGGGAAGTGGCAGATGTTGCACCTGTCTCCTGTGAAGCTCATCAACTCAACAATAAAATGAGTTAAACATGAGTTAAACAAGCCAAGGGACCCAGCTGAACAGCCTTGATTTCATTTATTATATTAGCAGGCCCAAAAAGAGTTAACTGTATTTTACAAAGGACGAAAAGAGGCAACTTAAATAAACTGTGCACATAATTTGGCTTCATGGGCACATAACTTGTCCTTACTAATTTTCAGACTGGAAGGAAAAGGTCCTAATGCAGCTGCCAAAAAGACAATTCCTTGTGATGTCCAATGCCTTAATGTGAAGGAATGCTGTATATGCGGAAAAAAAGTGATATGTGAAGGAGCAAACACGAAGATAATACCATATAAATTAGAGACAGAAGCTCTGTGCAACAAATAAAAACTATTTAGGGTTCCAAAGCAGCCATTTGTAATTATAATTATCTTATCAAGTCACTTTCTGAATCCTCCATATACTGGAATATAAAGAAATTGCACAGGTTCCAGACCTTTTTGGATACACATACAAGTATAAATAAGCACACTGGAACCAGCATCACAGCCACCCAACGGGGGAAACCGCCTCTGGGGAATCACACTTAGGCCACAATATTAATGTATCACCCCCCCCCCAAACTAAGTGGCCATCACTGCCAACACTCACAGTTAGCTGACTGGTGGCCCACGCTTCGGCATCATTTAGGAACTTTAAAAATACTACGTTGACGAGATGGCTAACACCAATAAAATTGCAAATCCCTTACGCCAGGCAAAGTTGTGCTATGGCGAAGGGACGTAACTAAGCTAATTCACTAACTAATTTTACCGAAGGTTACCTCTTGCGCCAGACTTGCCTTCGCCACCTCAGACCAGGCGAAGTGCAATAGAGTAGATAGGGCTTGCTTAAAAAAAGTTTAAATTTTTTCTATGTCCCAAAAAACGCTGGCGTCTTTTCCTTTTTTAAGGGTGATAGGCTGAAAAAGATCGTAAACTTTTTTTTTTATGGCACCTAAACTATACAGTGGGCACATGTATAGGGCAAAATAACACCTCTATTTTATTTTATGAAGGTTTCCCAGGCTTGTTTAGTGTAATGTATTTACTGCTACATATACGTCCATTGTACTTTAACTTGGCGCCGTATGCAAATTAGGCATCGCTAGCGTAACTTCGCTATGCTCGACGAATAACGATAGCGCAACTTCGCTACCTTTTGCCTCCCTGAGCACAACTTTGGAATTTAATGAATTAGCGGCGCCCTGGCGAAGTGCGGCGAAGCCTGCGCTAACGCAACTCCGCAGGTTAGTGAATTTGCCCCTTAGACAGAACCACATGTAATATCACCACACAATACTAGCAACATTCCTGATCCAGAAACTGATAAAATGATCAGAGGACCAGCACCAACAGGCAAGACCAGCTTCACTTATAAGCCTGCAAAGCAAAGAGACACAGCCCACTTCTTGGCTGAACTGCAACAACCCCTACGTTCGAATCCCACTAACCGCACGATAATTTCGAAGGATTGGTCGGGCTTCCCTAAAAACGGTCGTTCGGCAAGAAGAATCGTCGCGTCTATGGGGAGCTTTAGTCATAGGCTAAAGATATTCTGTACAAGCAGTGATATTTAAATGAAAACAAACCAATCAGAAGCGTGATTAGGGCAGCCAATCAGAATAAGAAGTACCTCACCGCCCTCAAACAACAAGCCATCTCAACAGACTCCGCCATCTTCTCCATCACCTTAACAGGACGAAGAGGACCATACCGGTACCCTAGTACAGGAAATGATCTCACATCTCATGCCCCTGATCGATAAAAGATTTGAGGGGCTCCAGACATCCACAATGTCGACCATAGAGTCAAACTCAAAACACCTAACAAAGGCAGAACAGAAATGACATGGAAGAAAGTGTCATTCAACTCCAAAATACAGTACAACAACAAAACAGAACCATCTACAAGACAACATAGATGACCTAAGAACAGGGGTCGCCACAGCAATCTCCGCATTATTGGCGTTCCTGAATCCATCAAAGGCCTAAATTACTCCAGTTACTATCAACAACCATCCCCACTACACTACAATCAAGTTAAACAGACTATATTCTCAAGTGCTTTTCGCAGAATAGGTCCAGAGAGACCAGGCCAGCAGTAACAAACTATATCTGTGATTGCAAAATTTCTGCAAAACTTCTTAATAAAGACAGTATACATCAAACTTACAGAAAAGCCAGGAAACTTTCTGTAGACAGCCACAACCTTATCTTTCAGGATTTCTCTGCCTCAATGGCCCCAAAAAGGAGAGACTTTTTGCACAGATTTGCAAAAAACTTATGTAAAGAAACCTTAAATTTGCCCTCCTATACCCAGCTGCCCTGCAAGTCACAAAAAACGGCCAGACACTGCTATTCAACAACCCCAGAGATGCAATCAAACACTTTGTAGATAATCCTTGACCATCTACCCCCTCTCCCAACTCCCCCCCCAATCACCTGCTACTATAGCACCATATAACCAGTCCACCCTTTAGACTTCCTAACCCCCCCCCTTCATCTCTCACTCTCTGAGTTATTGAGAGACACAGGGTTTAGCCATAGTCTCTTCCAGGTCTGGAAAAAATAGACCATGCCCTAGTTCAGGTCACGCTGAGGTTAGCCCTCTCGACATTGGCGGTTTCCGGATTATCTGAAAAAATAGGTAGACTTTGAAGCATTTTTAAAACAAAACGTGGATGATGAGCCACTCCTCTGGTTAACCTAAAAGGCAGTAATGAGGGGACACATATCCTACATGGCAAAAAAGAAAAAAGATTATACTAAATACACAGCACTCTAAACAGAAGTACAAAAGGCCTACACCAACACCTACAACAAAAATCTAGAAGCCTACCGGCCAATCTCACTGCTGAGTGTAGACCTAACAATTCTGATGTCTATAATAGCAACACAATTACAAACTATCCTACCCGGACTCTTGACATGACATCAATTAGGATTCACGCGCAACACACACTCCATCAAAAAGGCATTTGCCCAGCTATAGCCAATACTTTGAGTAGAACACCAAACACTCCAAATCAGCCATATTGTTGAGCTTAGACGCCACCAAGGCATTTAAGCCATACCTTACTACTCTCCTACAAGAACGAAGATTTCGTTCAGGGCTGCCCACTCTCCCCACTTTTATTCAATATGGCTCTAGACCCGCTACTCAGAATTTTAGTTTCATCTACCCACTTTAAGGGAATTAATGTGGGAAAAATAGAAACCAAACGAATAGCCTTTGGGCAAGCATCCGGCTACTCAATTAAGGCGACTCACTCACTTAAACTGGACAAAATCTGTTGCTATGACCCTAACACCACAACATACCCCCACGTGGGGCACACACTTTCGATTCAAATGGGCCAAACACTCAATCTCATATCTAGGGATCCTTCTCACAAAAACCCACACAAACTATAGTCTTAATATTCCTCCCACACTCTCGAAAATCCAAACAGTACAACAGAATTGAAAAAGAATCAAACTATCTTATCTGGGGAGAGTCAAATTAATTAAGATGATACTATGCCCTATAATACTATACCCCCTTCCAATTGTTGCCACTACTCCTAAAACCAAAAGATAAGTGGCTTAGAGCACAATTTAGCACACATACTGTACATGGAGTGGCAAAAGGTTGGCTATTGGCTTACAGAAACTGAGCCAGCCCAAGGCAAATGGAGGCACTTACTACCCCAACATCAAACTAAACAACCTGGCGGCACAACTCGGACAAATTGGCTCCATAACAATGAGACATTCCTTAACACAGCCCTGGACTAGCAACTTGCATCACACATTAGCTTGGCAGTCCTACTGCACATGCCATGACACAACCTATCAGAGGAAATACAAAATAACCCCCTCCTTTATACAGCCTGGAAGACCTGAAGGCAACCCCGTTCTAAATTGGACCTTCAAGTCACCCATTCGCTATGGCTCCCCTTTGTTCATAACCCTGATTTCCAAAATGGTATTGGGGCCCAATCTTCCGACATTGGGACCGGAATGGCATTAACCGGGTGGGTCAACTAGTATCTACAACTAGGAAAAAAGTCTTGAATGTAACAGAGGCATCCACTCTATTCCAAATGATAAATACACATATCTTCTCTTACTATCAAGCAAAGAACTATGCATGCAAGGTGGGATGCAACCTGTGGGACAATGACCTAGATGGATTTCCTATCAAACAGATACTTTTCAAGCTATTGAGGGGCTTATTCAACCCTGCATAAAACCATACAACTATCTCCACTGACCTATCACAATGGCAAAAGAGGCTACCAACCCTAACAATCTCAGTCATTTTGAAAGCTACAAGAGACCCAACCTCTTCACTAAAGGCACTGAAAACAATTCATAGAGGCTACTTATTCCCACACGACATTTCATAAACCCTAACATCGACCCAGCCTACCCAAAATGTGCCACACCACAGGTTTAACTGCCTATGGGACTGCCCACACATAAAACACTTCTGGATACAAGTTAGAGATTGGGCCACATCTTTCGGTGAACTATATGCTGCTGTCCCTGGAGTGGGCAATATTTAACTCATCCTCATACAGGCCAATCAACATTAACTAGTGGGTAGAGGCATCCCTACAAAAGGAAACCTACACTACAAACTATTCTCTACATGGGAAAGCTACATTGACATCTTACCACTAAGAACAGGGAAACAGATACATAATTGCTTCCGTGCCACCAAATTGTGAGAGAGTAGAATGGTACTAGAAGATCCTTTATCCACTTCCGGGCGGACTAAGAGCAGCATGAGGAATCCG